>NC_041234.1:119413285-119439853 GCF_002837175.3 Physeter macrocephalus
TCCTTAGTCAGTTGCTTCATTTGCAAATATTTTCTCCCATTCTGAGGGTTGCCTTTTCGTCTTGTTTATGGTTTCCTTTGCGGTGCAAAAGCTTTTAAATTTCATTAGGTCCACTTTGTTTATTTTTGTTTTTATTTCCATTTCTCTAGGACGTGGGTCAAAAAGGATCTTGCTGTGATTTATGTCAGTGTATTCTGCCTATGTTTTCCTCTATGGATTTTATAGTGTCTGGCCTTACATTTAGGTCTTTAATCCATTTTGAGTTTACTTTTGTGTATGGTGTTAGGGAGCATTCTAATTCCATTCTTTTACATGTAGCTGTCCAGTTTTCCCAGCACCATTTATTGAAGAGGCTGTCTTTTCTCCATTGTATGTCCTTGCCTCCTTTGTCATAGATTAAGTATCATACTGTCTTGATTATTGTAGCTTTGTAGTATAGTCTGAAGTCAGGGAGCCTGATTCCTCCAGCTCCGTTTTTCTTTCTCAAGATTGTTTTGGCTATTCAGGGTCTTTTGTGTTTCCATACAAATTGTGAAAAATTTTGTTCTAGTTCTGTGAAAAATGCCACTGGTAGATTGATAGGGATTACACTGAATCTGTAGAATGCTTTGGGTAGTAGAGTCATTTTCAGAATGTTGATTCTTCCAATCCAAGAACACGGTATGTCTCTCCATCTGTTTGTATCAGCTGTAATTTCTTTCATCAGTGTCTTATAGTTTTCTGCATACAAGTCTTTTGTCTCCTTAGGTAGGTTTATTCCTAGGTATTTTATTCTTTTTGTTGCAATGGTAAATGGGTGTGTTTCCTTAATTTCTCTTTCAGATTTTTCACCATTAGTGTATTGGAATGCAAGAGATTTCTGTGCATTAATTTTGTATCCTGCTTCTTTACCAAATTCCCTGATTAGCTCTAGTAGTTTTCTGAAACAGTGACAGATTTACTTCTTCTTTTCCAATTTGGATTCCTTTTATTTCTTTTTCTTCTCTGATTGCTGTGGCTAAAACTTCCAAAACTAAGTTTAATAATATTGGTAAGAGTAGGCCACGTTGTCTTGTTCCTGATCTTGGTGGAAATGGTTTCAGTTTTTCTCCACTGAGAACGATGTTGGCTGTGGGTTTGTTATATATGGCCTTTATTATGTTGAGGTAAGTTCCCTCTATGCCTACTTTCTCTGCAGGGTTTTTATCATAAATGGGTGTTGAATTTTGTCAAAAGCTTTCTCTGCATCTATTGAGATGATCATATGGTTTTTCTCCTTCAGTTTGTTGATATGGTGTATCACGTTGATTGATTTGCGTATATTGAAGAATCCTTGCATTCCTGGGATAAACCCCACTTGATCATGGTGTATGATCCTTTTAATGTGCTGTTGGATTCTGTTTGCTAGTATTTTGTTGAGGATTTTTGCATCTATTTTCATCCATGATATTGGCCCGTAGTTTTCTTTTTTTGTGACATCTTTGTCTGGTTTTGGTATCAGGGTGATGGTGGCCTTGTGGAATGAGTTTGGGAGTATTCCTCCCTCTGCTATATTTTGGAAGAGTTTGAGAAGGAAAGGTGTTTGCTCCTTTTTAAATGTTTGATAGAATTCGCCTGTGAAACCATCTGGTCCTTGGCTTTTGTTTGTCGGAAGATTTTTAATCACAGTTTCAATTTCAGTGCTTGTGATTGGTCTGTTTATATTTTCTATTTCTTCCTGGTTCAGCCTCGGAAGGTTTTGCTTTTCTATGAATTTGTCCATTTCTTCCAGGTTGTACATTTTATGGTTGTCATCTTTGATGCCTCCTCTTCTTCAGACCCAATATCCAGTCAGTTTTCATGTATTAATGATTTCAGCTTCTAAATCTCTCTTAGGTCATCCCTTCTTCTCTACTCCTACTTCCACTACTATAATTCAGGACCTGCCATTTCATAAGCAGATGATTACACTGAAGTTGCTCTGCCTGAACTTCCCTTCTCCTTCCACTCTCACTGCAGTCAGAGAGTCTTGTCTAACACACCACTCAGACCTAGTAATTCGCTTGCCACTCCCCCATCACCATCACCCCTATGCCCTCCTGCTTAACATCCTTTAGTGTCTTTCTGGCTTTGAGGATAAGGTCAAACAGCCTTACCTTGCCCTTACAGAGCCCTGCCCTAGCCTCTGCCTCCCTCTCCAGCCATAATTAACCACTTTAAGGTCCTTGAAATCTTTTTACTTTCAGAGTCTATATCTTTAATCTTTATACATTACTATTCCTTCTGCTTCATCACTTCTACTTCCCTCTCTTTGCCTTGCTCCCTCATCCTTACCCCATTTTGGACAAGACAGGATAACTATTCAGTCCAAATCACAGGTTAAGTGACACTTCTTCGAGGAAGCCCTTTCCTGAGCACCTCAGGCTAGTTAAGGGCCTTGCATCCATGCTCCCCCAGTCCCCAACACTCAATGTTGGCTCTTTTCCTGTTTCTCTGCCATTAGATTGTGCCCTCCTTAGAGTACACCCCATGCCTGTCTTCACTGCAGAACCACTAGCACTTTGCATAGGACTTGGCACTTATGCCGAGGAGGCTTTAAATAAATTTCTGCTGAGTGAATGAAACCCTCATTTGTTGCACCTGACAGAACAGAACTGGCTGACATCTTGCAAACAACTAACTAACTAGTCACCATGAGAGAACTGTGCAGAGGACACAGCCCGTGGACAATGTATAAACAAATCTTCTAACTTACTCCTTGGGCCTTTTCCATGATCTCCAGAATATCTGGATGCCAGGAGATACACATTCAGACACACACCAACAGCCAGGCCCTGAAACACTAGTGCCTCCATATTCCCCAAGTCAACCAGTCTAGGTCCACCTGCCTCACAGAGTTGTAGCATCAAAGTTTTTCCTAACTACAAATGCTAGATAAATGGGTTGGAACTTTGTACAGTCTGTGGGGCCTTAAGTGGATCATGTGACCTCCCTGAGTCTCACTTTCATAATCTGTAAAATGGAGATAATAATGGTATCTACTCCAAAGAGTTGTTGTCAGCCCTTGGTACAGGGACCGGTGCCTGGGAAGCTCTCAGTAAATGATAGCTCTCAGTGTTAGTCTTATTGTTATTATCACTATAATTTGCAGCCCATTCACTTATTTAATTTGGTCCAATAATCCTCTGTAAATCTTTCTTCCGCTCCCAAATTATTCTGGGCCAGGATTTTGGGAAAAGGGTTCCCATCATATTCATTCATTTATTCCAGTCATTTCCTGAGCCTTTTACTATGTTCCATGCACTGAGCTAGTGTCTCTGAATGTGGAGAGATGAGAGGGAGGTGAACAGAAGGAAACTCAAATGCCTATGACATGTCAGATATTGAATACATATTTTCTCTGTCATAGCACCAATATCCTTCCTCCCTTAAAAGCAGACTTTTTTTCCCAAGGAAGACATTTTCTTCCCAGAGAACAACCAAGATGAAATTTTTAAAAATCAAAATTAAAAAAGCCACAAATTACCAACCCAGATTGGAAAGCATATAATTGGGTTGAGAAATGTGATAATACCTTACATTTTGCTGTGGTCTGATTACAGCTCAAGGGACAAACACGACCATGGCAGTCAGAATTTACCCTGCCAGGCACCAGGACTCTAGGACTTCAGAAGCATTGGATTTCCCTCCCCACAATGCCTACTTTGCTGTCATTTGCACCCAAAATGCACAAGGCACATTTCTTCATGTAAACATTAAAAAACTATTTCAGACTCTCTTTGTACACAGATACAATTGACTTCAACTCCAATCAGTTTGTCTAGTATCCTGGATTATCAGGCCCAGAAGGGCCCTTAAATATCACATAGCTCAAGATCCTCATTATATAGGGGAATATTTGAGACCCAGAAATGTGGAGGGCTTATCCTAAGTCAGTAACAGTGGGTTTTTTCCTAGTTTTATCGAGATATAATTGGCATACATCACTGTATAAGTTTAAGGTGTACAGCATAATGTTTTGACATACATATATTATGAAGTGATCACTACAATATTTTTAGTTAGCATCTATCATCTCATATAGCTACAATAAAAGGAAAAAGCAAAGAAATAATTTTTCTCTTCTAATGAGAATTCAGGATTTATTCTCTTAATAAATTTCATGTATATCATATAGCAGTGTTAAATATAGTTGTCATGTAGTAGTTATTTATCTTATAACTGGAAGTTTGTAACTTTTGACTACTTTCCTCCAATTCCACCTCCCTTCATGTTCTGCCTCTGGTAACCATAGCTCTGATCTCTCCTTTTGTGAATTTGTTTCCCCATATAAGTGAGATCATACAGTGTTTGTCTCTCTCTGTCTGACTTATTTCATTTAGCATAATGCCCTCAGGGTCTATCTATGTTGTCGCAAATGGCAGGATTTCCTTGTTTTTTTTTTAAATGTCTGAATAATATTCCACTGTGTGTGTGTGTGTGTGTGTGTGTGTGTGTGTATCACATCTTCTTTATCCATTCATCCATCAATGAACACTTAGGTTGTTTCCATGTCTTGGCTATTGTAAATAATGCTGCTGTGAACATGGTGGTGCATATATCTTTTTGAGTTAGTGTTTTCATGTTGGGGGACTATATTCCCAGAAGTGGAATTGTTGGATCATATAATAGTTCTATTTTTAATTTTTTGAGGATCCTCCATACTGTTTTATAGTGGCTGTACTGGTTTACAATCCCACCAGAGGTGCATAGGGTTACCTTTTCTCCATATCCTCATCAGCATTTGTTATCCCTTGTCTTTTTGATGATGGTCATTCTAACAATCTTATTGGGGTTTTGGTTAGCATTTTCTTAGTAACTAGTGATGTTGAGCATCTTTTCATGTATCTGTTGACTATTCATATATCTTCTTTGAAAATATGATTTACTCAGGTCTTTTGCCCAGTTTTTAATTGGATTATTAGGTGTTTTTTAATTTTTTGCTATGTTGTATGTGTTCTTTATATATTTTAGATATTAACTACTTATCAGATATGTAGTTTGAAAATATTTTTTCCCATTCTGTAGGTTGTCTTTTTACTTTATTGATTGTTTCTTTTGCTGTACAGAGCTTTTCAGTTTGTTGTAGTTCCATTTGTTTATTTTCAGTTTTGTTGCTTGTGCTTTAGGTGTAGTATCAAAAAAATCATTGCCAACACCTGTTTTGAGGAGCTTTATTCCTATGTATTCTTATGGGTGTTCATGGTTTCAGGTTTGCATTTAAGTCTTTAACCCAGTTCAAGTCAATTTTTGTGAGTGGTGTGAGAAAGGGGTCTAGTTTCATTCTTTTACATGTGAATATCCAATGTTCCCAGCACTCTTTATTGAAGAGACTATATTTTCTCCATTGACTATTCTTGGCTCCTTTCTCAAATATTAGTTGACCGTATATGCTTGGGTTTATTTCTGGGCTCTTGATTCAGTTCTAAAGATCTATGTGTCTGTTTTAATGCCACTACCATACTGTACTGATGACTATAGCTTTATAGTATAGCTTGAAATAAGGAAGTATGATGCCTCCTGCTTTGTTCTTCTTTATCAAGATTGCTTTGGCTCTTTGGGGTCTTTTGTGGTTCCATATAATTTTAGGATTGTTTTGTCTACTTATGTGAAAAATCCCATTGGAATTTTGACAGGGATTGCACTGAATCTATAGATGGCTTTTGGTAGTATTGACAATCCATGAACATGAACATGAATCCAATCCATGAACATGAACCTTTCCATTTATTTGTATTTTCTTTGATTTCTCTCATCAATATCTTGTAGTTTTCAAAATAATGATATTTCTACCTTTTTGGTTAAGTTTACTATTAAGTATTTTATTGTTTTTGATGCTGTTGTAAATGGGATCATTTAAAAAATATCTTTTGCAGATAATTTGTTGTTAGTGTATAGAAATGTTACTGATTTTTGTATGTTAATTTTGTATCCTGCACCTTTACTGAATTCATTGATTATATCTAATAGTTTTTTGGTAGAGTCTTAGGATTTTCTATTTATAATATCATGTCATCTGCAAATAGAGACAATTTTGCTTCTTCTGTTCCAATTCTGATGCCTTTTATTTCTTTTTCTTGCCTGATTTCTCTGGCAAAGACTTCCAGTACTATGTTAAATAGGAGTGGTGAGAGTGGGCACCCTTGCATTTTTCCTGATCTTAGAGGAATAGCTTTCAACTTTTCACCATTGAGTATGGTATTAGCTGTGGGCTTATCATATATGGCCTTTATTTTGTTGAGGTATATTCCTTCTATACCTAATTTGTCAAGAGTTTTTACCATGTTCCAATGTTGAATTTTGTTAAATGCTTTTTCTGCCTCTATTGAGATGATCATATGATTTTTTTCTTTCATTCTATTAATGAAATATATCACATTGATTGATTCACGTATGTTAAAACATCCTTGTATCCCAGGTGTAAATGACACTTGATCATGGTGAATGATCCTTTTAATGTGCTGCTGAATTTGGTTTGCTAGTATTTTATTGAGAATTTTTGCATGTATATTTATCAGGGATATTGGTCCACAGTTTTCTTTTCTGGTAATGTCCTTTTTTTTTCTGACAAAAGTTTTTTGTTTTTTTTTAACATCTTTATTGGAGTATAATTGCTTCACAATGGTGTGTTAGTTTCTGCTTTATAACAAAGTGAATCAGCTATACATATACATATATCCCCATATCTCTTCCCTCTTGTGTCTCCCTCCCTCCCACCCTCCCTATCCCACCCCTCTAGGTGGTCACAAAGCACCGAGCTGATCTCCCTGTGCTATGCGGCTGCTTCCCACTAGCTATCTATTTTACATTTGGTAGTGTATATATGTCCATGCCACTCTCTCACTTTGTCCCAGCTTACCCTTCCCCCTCCCCGTGTCCTTTTCTGGCTTCGATATCAGAGTAATACTGGCCTTGTGAAATGAGTTTTGAAGTTTTCCTTCCTCTTTGATTTTTTGTAAGAGTTTAAGAAGAATTGGGCTTAATTTTGAAGTTTGGTAAAATTCACCAGTGGAGCCCTCTGGTCCTGGGCTTTTCTTCATTGGAATTTTTTTTTTATTATTGATTCAATCTCCTTTCTAGTAATCTAGAAAATTGATCTACTCAGACTTTCTATTTCTTCCTGATTCAGTTTGTTTGTTTGTTTGTTTGTTTGTTTGTTTTGTAGTACGTGGGCCTCTCACTGTTGTGGTCTCTCCCGTTGCAGAGCACAGGCTCTGGAGGCGCAGGCTCAGCGGCCATGGCTCACGGGCCTAGCCGCTCCACGGCATGTGGGATCTTCCCGGACCGGGGCATGAACCCGTGTCCCCTGCATCGGCAGGTGGACTCTCAACCACTGTGCCACCAGGGAAGCCCCTGATTCAGTTTTGGTTTTGTTATGTTTCTAAGAATTTTTCCATTTCTTCTTGGTTGTCCAGTTTCTTGGTGTATAGTTGTTCACAGTAGCCTCCTATGATCCTTCATATTTTGGTAGCATCAATTGTGTGTCTCCTTTTTCATTTATAGTTTTGTTGATTTGGATCCTCTCTTTTTCTTAGTCTAGCTAAAGTTTGTCAGTTTTGTTTAACTTTTCAAAGAACAAATTCTTATTTTGTATAATCTTTCGTATTATTTTTCTGTTCTCTATTTCATTTATTTTGCTCTAATCTTTATTATTTCCTTTCTTCTGTTAACTTTGATTCAGTTTGTTCTTTTTTCTAATTCCTTAAGGCATGGAGTTAGGTTGTTTACTTGGGATATTTCTTGCTTCTTAATGTAAGTGTTTATTGTTATGAACTTCCCTCTTTGAATTACTTTTGCTGGATCTCATAGGTTTCAGTATGTTGTGTCACCTTTTTGTTTGTCTCAAAATACTTTTTAATTTACCCTTTAATTTCTTCTTTGATCTTGGTTGTTCAGGAGATTATTGTTTAATTCCTATGGATTCATGAATTTTTCAGTTTTTCTCTGTTATTGACTATAGTTTCATACCATTGTGGTCAGAGAAGATACTTGCTATGATTTCAATGTTCTTGAATTTGCTAAGACTTGTTTTGCGGCTTAAAATACGGTTTATCCTAGAAAATGTTCCATGTGCCCCTGAGAAGAATATGTATTCTGTTGTTGTCAGATGGAATGTTCTCTCTCTCTTTAGATAGATAGGTAGATAGATAGATAGATACCTTTTAGGTCTATTTGGTCTACAGTGTTGTTCAAATCCACTGTTTCCTTATGGATTCCCTCTCTGGATGATCTCTCCATTGTTGAGAGTGTGATATTAGAGTCCCTGACTATTATTATATTACTGTTTATTTCTCTTTCTTTCTCTGTTTGTATTTGCTTTATATATTTAGGTGCTCCAATGTTGAGTGCATAGATATTTGTAGATGTTATATCTTTTTGATAGGTTGACCCCTTTACTATTATACAATGACTTTTTGTCTCTTTTAGCTATTTTTAGTTTAAAGTCTATTTTTGTTTGACATAAGTATACCTGCCCCTCTTTTTTTTTTTTTTTTTGGTTACCACTTACTTGAAATGTCTTTTTCCATTCCTTCACCCTCAGTCTATGTGTGTTTTTAAGGCTAAAATGAGTCGCTTGTAGGCAACATATTGTTGTATCTTTTTTTTATACATTCGGCCATTCTATATTTTTTGTTTGGAGAATTTAATCCATTTACATTAAAAGTAATTATTGATAAGTAAGGATGTACTATTGCCATCTTAATAGTTGTTAATAATTAGTTAACAATTGATTAACTGGTTTATTTGTAGACCCACTGTTCCTTGTTCCTTATCCCTCTATCATTTTTTTGTGTTTTGATGTCTTGACTTCTTTATCATGTTCTTTTGTGTAATTACTACAGGTTTTTCCTTTGTGGTTATGATGAGGCTTACATAAAATATCTTAAAATTATAACACCCTATTTTAAACTAATAACAAATTAACTTTGATAGAATGCTTAAGCTTTTACTTCTCCTCCCCCTCTCATTTAGGTTATTGCTGTTACGACTTACATATTTCTTATACTGTGTAAACAATAACAGATTGTTATAATCATGGTTATTTTTTACTACATTTGTTTTTTAACTTTTAAACTAGAGTTGTAGTAAACTATGCACCACCATTACCATATTATAGAATCTAACTTTGACTATACCATTGCCAGTGAGTTTTACACTGCCTTCTTTTGTTTTTATGATGTTGGTTAGCATCCATTAATTTCCACCCAAAGAACTCCTTTTAGCGTTTTTTCGTAAAGCAAGTCTAATGGTGATGAATTCACTCAACTTTTCTTTGTTCAGGAAAGTCTTTATCTCTCCTTCATTTCTGAAGGAAAGTTTCCCCAGGTATAGTATTCTGGTTGACAGTTTGTTTTTTTCCTCTCAATATTTTGAATATGCCATCCCATTCTCTTCTGGCCTGAAAAGTTTCTGTTGAGAAATCTACTGATATTATTATGGAGCTTCCCTTGTATATAACTTCTCTCTTTTCTCTTGCTACTTTAAAAATTATTTCTTTGTCTTTGTCTTTTGACAATTTACTTATAATGTGTCTCAGTATGGCCCTATTTGGGTTCAACCTATTTGGGGGTCCCTTGGGGTTCTTGTATCTGGATGTCTATTTCTCTCCTCAGGTTCAGGAAGTTTCAGCTGTTATTGCTTTAAATATATTTTCTGTCCCTTTCTCTTTCTCTTCTCCTTCTGGAATTCCCATAATACTATATTGTTTCTTTTCATTGTGTTCTATAAGTGTCACAGTGTTTCTTCACTCTTTCTCATTCTTTTTGTTCTTTCTCCTCTGACAGGATAATTTGAAGTGTCCTAACTTCCAGGTCACTGATTCTTTCTTCTGCATGGTTGAGCCTGTTTTCAAAACTCTAGAATTCTTCAGTTTAGTTATTGTATTTTTCAGCTCTAGGATTTCTGCTTGTTTTTGATGGTTTCTATTTCTTCATCAAACTTATTGTTTTGTTCATGAATTGTTTTTCTAATTTCATTTTGTTGCCTGTCTGTTCTTTTAGTTCATTAAACTTGTGTTCTTGTAGTTCATTAAACTTCTTTAAAGGGATTATTCTGAATTCTTTGTCTGACACTTCATAGACCTCCATTTCTTTAGGGCCAGTCATTAGAGCTTATTGGTTTACTTTGATGCTGTCATAGTTACCTGATTTTTTGTGATTCTTGATTCCTTATGTTGGTATCTGTGCATTTGAGTAAGTGGTCTCATCTTCCAGACTTTGCAGATTCACTTTGGAAGAGATAGTTCTTCATGAGTCAGCTCAGTTTGGGTTTCTGAACGCATCTGCTGGTAACATCCTTGGGCAGGTGGGGCCTGTCTGTTTTTGGATGAGGCAACTGTTTGAGCTCTGAGATTAAGGATAGAGAGTTGTGCCACTAGATGAGAACACCTGAATAGGAGTGCTGGCTTGGTTCCCTGCCCAAGTGAGTCTGTAGAATGGGTTCTGTTGTTGCCTGGATTCTCTGGTCAGGCTTTCTAGACAGCTGGGACACAGTACTATACTCAGTAGTAGGTGAGGCTGTGAATTGGCTTCCCTGACCCGGCAGGTCAGCAGGATAGGACCCAGGGCCTGTTCAGGTCATTATCTGGGGACCCAAATCAGGCAAGGATGGGGACTGAATATCCTGGTCAGGCAAGGACACCGATTTTTCTCTTCAGACAGGGAAAGCCACAGACTGTGCTCTCAGTGCAAGTGCCGTTATACAGAGGGTTGCTGGATGGGCTATGCATCAGAACTTCTCATGTGCTCCGATTAGGTTCCTTGGTCAGTCAGGCTGAAGGCTGTATTCAGCAATAAGTGGGACTAAAAATTAGTTTCCCTTCGTGGGTGCAGTGGGAGAAGCATCTCCAAGGCCACCAAGGCTCTCTGTGTTCTTAAGCTGACTCATGCCCTAAGTTTCTTGACTGAACAGGAGCACTGGCTTTGCTCTGGATCAATCAGCTTTGCCCACCCTCCTGTCAGCTAGACCATTGCTTTGTTACACTGTTACACAGCCTGCAGGTATTCTCGCCATCCTTTCCTATCAGATGGGGATGGGGGCCGCTCTCCTGCCTGAGTGTGGGCAGACCCAGCTCCAGGGCTGACAAAACTCCTCATTTTAGGACCCAAATATAGCAGACCTGCACCCCACTGAGTTCCCTGTTCAGACTACACCACCAGCTCGTTTCTGCAGATGAGCAAAGTCAGTGGTTGGGACTACTTGGTCTCTGCAGGTAGGAATATGGTTTGCCAAGATCTGCGTACTGGTTTTTGGAAGTCCCTCCCCACTTCTCTGTCACAATCATATTTCAAGTGTTTGAGCCCCACAGATTCCACTGCAATCTCTGTGGGAAAAAAACAGATTAGGGGCTCCCACAAAGCAACCCACAAGTTGGGGCATGCTGGAGGTCACCTCTGGGCTCTCTCTTCTCAGTGAAGAAACTATAGGCTCATGGGGGATCTCTCTGCATGGTGCTACACTGGGGGAGGGGGATGCAGTCAGCATGTAGTCACTCCTTTTACCTTTCTAATGCAGTCTGTCTTGGCCTCTGTGATGCAGAGATTGGGGTCACCCTCACTGCTATGTTCTAGGATTCTCTCAGTGGTGTCTTCTCCATAAATAGTTTTTAGTTGCTTTTCTTGCAGGGAGGGGGGCAAAGACAAGAATGACATCTATGTTGCCATCTTGGTGACTTCACTCTCAGTAAGAGTGTTTGGATTAGAAGATTTATTCCCTACATATGAGTGGAAATTAAAGATTCCAACAATCTTCCATGGGCAGTAGCTCGTTTAATCCCAGTGTTCCCTGGAATAGTTTTCTTATTATATTTATGTTATATAGAGCTTAAGTGACTTGCCCAAGGTCATGCAGGTAAGACAGTGGTATAACCCAGATTAGAACTCAGTATTCTTGCCTCCCAGTTCCTATGTCTTTTTACCATTCACATTTGTTCTAACCACTAGCAGCTTTCTCCACAACCATGTTGGTATCTCATTCTTCTCATGCATTTGGATGGGGACCATTCCCAATCAAAGCCGCTCACATGGCCACATATTAATACCTGTAAGAGGAGATGACCATCTTCCCAAGGTTCAGGACATGGTGCATCTGTCATCATAGCTCCTTCAAGGAGATTGTAGTGTGGACACGACCAAAAGCCAAAGTGCCGAGAACAGATTCCCACCTGAAATACCACCGACTAGAGCACCAGCCTTGGGCACCATTTCCTATTGACTTTAAATTGGAGGAGGCCTGCTAGTGCCACAGAAACCTGGAAAAGTTGCTTGTAGATCATCATAGGAGACTGACTCAGCATGAATGTGGCTGGAGGAGATTAGACAGTTTCAGGGTCAGTAGCATCTGTTCCTCACATCAGTACGGAGAGAATGTGGTGAGTAATAACACCTTGGATTTCTCTGGCTAATACTATTTCTACTAGGAGCTCACTAGCTCTCTGTCAATAAAGGTTCATTAAACTTTCATTGTTCTCCTCCCATTAAGAGGCAAGGAAAGGACTGGTATGATTCCAGGCTAGATATGTATTTCAGGAAGGGACCAGCTTAAAGTGTATAAGGATCATAGAGCCCTTACCAAACATGACACCTGCAGGCATAAAACTCCATCAGCTAGAATGCAGAGTCCTAACCCCCCATGAAGGCTGCACCACAGTTGTCCTGAGACTATGATAAATCTGAGTGGCCTACAACAGGACCTAGCAGTGTTAATACTATCCTTCATGGACTTATGTTCATGTCATGTGACCCTTTAATGATCTGAGAAAGGGCCTGTAGGTTTTGAAATAGTGTGAATGAATGTCCTTGCTGTGCAGCAAGGCTGGAGTGTGGCTACAAGGATGCGAACCTCTAAGGCTCTGAGTCTTTAGGAAGTTGGTCTAGAACAGAGCCATCAAGCCTAGGGGCCAACAAGTAGCTATTCCCCAAGCAGCTCACATGTGTTGTTATTATCTTTCTTTGTCTATAAAAGCCAACTTTCTGGGATCACAAGTCAGCAAGATGATGGCATGCAACCAGGTCCTCAGGTAGATGATAGGTTATGGCCCCCCACAACCAGCTCTTGGGTCCAGAACCACTATACTCACCATCCATCCTAATGAGTAAAATGCCTGGAAAGTTAGGACAAATAAATTTGGCCATATACCCTATTATGGTCTCTCTCACTTCTGGATCTTTGTACATTCGTGTTGAATGCCCTTCTCCTCTTTGCCTGACAAATTTTGAATCATCCTTTAAAGTCCAGCTCACAAGTTATCTTATTCAGTATTTTCTGAGTTTAGACTATGGTGCTGACCCTATACAGTGGTGTAAATGGGCAGCTCTTCCTCACAGAGCTTAGTGTAGTGGGAGATTGCAATGAAATGTGGTGAACGTTGGGATAGTGAGAGCAATACAGAGTAGGGTGGAAGCAAGCACACTGCTTTTTTATCATGGAGGACAAGGCATGAGAGACATGACCTTTCAGGTGAGAACTGAAGGATGAGTAGGAGTCAGCCAGGTCAAGGCAGGAAGGGAAGAAACATTCTAGACTGAGGAAACACCCTGCATAAAGGTCCTAAAACATATTAGTACTTGACGTGCAGCTGATATGGCTGATGCATTGTGAATGAGGTAGGCATTATGGTAACAGGAGGCTGAGCAGGACTTTTAAGGCCTGGGTTAGAGTTTGGATTTTATTTTAGGTGCAGCAGGGTGCCATTGAAATGTATTAAACAAGCAAGTGACATGATCTGGTTTACAGTTTAAAATGCTAGCTATATAGTGATCCAGGTGAGAGATCATGATGGAGGGTTAGACTGGAGTTCTAGTGGTAGAAGTGAAGAGAAGGAGGTACAATATGGGATCTAAATTAGAGGCTGAGTGCACAAGATTGTCAGATGTGCTGGATATGGGGATGAGAGAGAGGTGTCAGTAATTCCTCCTAAATTTTTGACTTGAGCATCTGGGTGAATGATGCTTTTAATTATTGATAAAGGAATGCCCAAGTGTCCCATTAAGCGATGAGATCTGTGCCCAACTTCTTGAATCAGGCCTGGCTTTAGTGTCTCTGATGTAACCAACAGAATGCAGCTACTTCCCATGTTACATCAGTAAAAGCCATGCAGCTTCCACCTGGTTGTCTTAGAACACTTGTTCTCCAGAGGTCCCTTCTGGAGATGCTCCCTTTCAGGACCCAGCTGCCATGCTGTGAGAAGCCATAGGGAAAGGCCATATATAGATGCTCTAGTCAACAGTCCCAGTTGAACCTGTCCTTTCAGCATCACAGCCCAGCTTCCAGACATGTGAGTGAAGGACAAAACCCCCTAGACTGGCATGCAAAACGCCCTCGTCTTCTCAGTTTAGGACCCAACATTTTCCCTCTCTTGAATAGGACTAGAGCTGGGAAACTAATATGCCTTCATCTCACCGCAGAATCCCCTGCTACATGGAGCTTGAAAGTAGATCCTCCATCCTCGTATGTTCCAGTCAATTGAGTCACCCCCACTTATTTGAGTATTCCTATCTGAGGTCCCAGGCATCATGGAGTAGAGACAAGCCATCCTTTATTTGCCCTGTCCACATTCCTGGCCCATGGGAATAATAAATGGTCATTGTTTGTGCTATTACATTTGGGGCTGATTTGTTACATAACAAAAGATGCTTGAAATATGTGGTTATTGAGGCTATCAGGACAGATGAGATCATTCAGGGAGAGTGTGTAGAGTGAGAAGAAACAGAAAGGTAGCAGGGAGAAAAATCAAGGCTATCAGGAGACTGGTGTCATGGAAACCAAAGAATCAAGTCATTGTCAATAGTGTCAAATGCTGCTGACGGGTCAAGTAACATAACTAAAAAATGCCTTTAGGTTTTAGTAACCAGAGCAGTGGTGACTCAGCAAAAGCGGCTTCACTGAGAGCAGATAACAAATGTAGAATTCTTTTAGAAGAGAGGAGCTGGCCTCAGATGGAAGGAAGGCCACCTTTTGCCTGTCACAGAAGGGAAGGGAGAGATGGTGTGTGCAGATCCTGTGAGCTCTGTTGAAGTTTAAGGAGTTCCCTTCTGAGAGTTTCTGTCCTCCACTAAGCGGAAACTTTGGAGGGAAAAAAAACAAAGGGGAAGGTGTTTTTTGTTCCCAAACTGTACTCTTAGTTTACTTAGCACCAGCACCTGCTTAATCTTCTCAATTTAGGGCCCAACTTTGCCCATGCTGGGACTGGTGCTGGGCCACTAATGGTCCTGTTCATCATCACACAAGACCCTGCCACATGAAGCTCAGGCCAAGGATAAGGGTGGGGGTGGTAGTGGTAGGGAGGTCACTACTAGGCCTGAGAGTTTGGCCCCTGCATTCCAAGGTTTAGCCTCTTAGCTTCCTTATTTGGTGTTTAATCAAATTCTTTTGAAGCTGCCAATCCATCTGAATTGCGTGACAGGCAACCAAAGGTTGGGGTTTGTGTTTCCTGGGTGGGCTGGTGTGGGGGTGTCCAGGATTTGGTGACACTTGGGGCAAAGTGGACCACCGGGGCAGATGCTCGACAGGGTACTCTTTTGTTGACTTGGCTCTCATCAGAACCCCATTTTACTAATAGGGAAAGTGTCATCTCAGGGGAGGGACCTGCCCGATATCACATAGCAACTGATATGGAATTGAGCCCTGACTAAAATTCAGGTGTTCATTCTTCTCAATGTTTTCCTCATAATATCAAATGGTTGGAGCTGAGGCAGAAGAAAGGTAGACAAGGCCCAGGTGCTCTCTGATGGAAAAGGCCACGGGCTCCAGAGGGTAGCTTGCTTAGTCAACAAGGGCAGGTGCCTTTAGCCTCACCCCAGTGGGTGGTCACGTGATTAATATTTTCCAGGTGAAAGGGAGCTTGTGTAATTAGACGCTATCGAGACTAGAGATCACTGCCTCTAATTCTAGGCCCCTTTGACAGAATTTTCCCCAACGCTTTCTTCCTCTTCCATTTCCCTTCTCATTCATTCCATCTCCTGCTAGACCTCTTGGAAGGAGTCAGAGTTCCAGAGGGCCTCCTTCCCAAGCTCAGTCTGAGAAGCCCTCTGAAGAGTGTCATAACACAGATGCATCCTGGTGCTCAGTCATGCCTGGCTCTCCTGCTTGCAGTACTTTATACTTTAGCATGAGGAACTAATAGCGCGTTACATGAACACCTCAGATTTAAAAGTTCATAGGAGCAAACAATTATTAAGTAGGAAAAAAGCTATTTTAAATGACTTAAAACAGAGCACATTTATTAGCACTTGGATGCTCTTAGAGCTGCTTTAGAATGTTGCATATTGCATGTATTTGCTTCCATTAGTCTCCATTGAGCATGGTTTAGCTAGTCTCCTTTCCAACACCACCCTGACGAAACCCTCCCCCCCATGTAGCTCTGATCTAGGTTAGCATTCATTTATTCACAAATATTAATTGAGTGCCTACACTGTGTTAGACATTCTTCCAGCAGCCTCTAGAACTGCTAGGGATATGTCTCTGGAGCTCTAAATACCATAAAATAATTAAGTCCGCAATATTGGTCCCAGTTTGGGGTAGGGTTTCAAACTCTAGGGGAGCTCAGCAACAGAAGTACAGAAGAAGTACAGCTTTCCCCTAAAACTAGGGGAATAGTTTTCAGAGGCAAAGTGGTTTTAGAAGTTTCTCAAGGAAACACTTAAATATGAGTATCGGGCAATTTTGCTATGGAGGCTGCCTCTCATGGTTGTTTTTTGGTGGTATGATTGAATTGGTCAGGGATTATGGAATTACTGCAGCATCAGGGCATCCATCAGATGACCATGTGGCTGGAACATGCACCGTGGGTCAAATTGTTCAAGTCCCTGATCTTATTTCAGACAAGAAAACCTTTTATATAATTCAAAATGCTCTCCCAAGGAGATCGTCCCCATCCCTTAGAAGCCCAGTGATTTCCTCAAGCACATCTCATAATATTAATTACTTCCCAGATTTTTCTTAAACTCCGTAACAAATAAGGGTCATCATCCATTTCCAACACATGGACTAACCAACTAGACACTCTCCCTCTGCCTAGTAACTATTACCTAAGGGGACTATTGCCTAAGGGAAATAATAATCAATGGAAAGGAACAAAAGCCTTTAGAATTGCAAAGAAAATAACTTTATTTCCTGGGAGTGAGTGGGTGAATTTAGTGGAGGAAGCAATACAAGTGTTTCCTTCTCTGTCATATTGGGTAATGAGACCCCCTGAGGAGTCAATCAATCAAAGCCGTTTTCACATGGGTTCCGTTTTGGATTACTGTAATAGGTCTCTTGCTCTTGGGATACCTTTTTTCCAGCATATTCCAATGGTGTTTGTTAAGAAGTAAGGATGGCATGAGAATAGGAGTGAAAGCCCAAAACAGAGTACTGCCTGTGTTAGGCAAAGAGTGACCAAAAAAAGTTCTCTAGCCCGAGGGAGTACAATTCAGAAAGAGTTTAATAAACAGCCGCTAAACATTGCACCAAAGCATTTGGAAACACAATTTCTACAGAGAGGCAAAGGTCAGGCTTCCATTCTAAATTCCTTAAGATGACCATTAACAGGACAATCATTAACAGTCCCACACACCCCACCCCCCCATCCCACCCCACCCCCCCATCCCCACATATCCACGACACTACACTCTTCTAGTCATGAATTTACATACAGACACAGTCTTAGGAATAGTGGGACTGGCATGCATTATCCCAGCAATGACAAGGAAGCAGGGGATGGGGGAAGGATGGGTGAAAAGGCAACCAGCAGCTTATGATAGACCCCTTAGGAGCATTGATCAGGGAGTAGGCAGGGAGAATCTCCTTTTGGTGCTCTCTGTGGCGTTATTTACGGGTTCTAGGATACTTTGGACTAGTGGCTGGGGCTGCCATCTTAATTGCATTTCCTTGAGCCATGACTATTAGAAGTGGTCTCCTTGGGTGACACACTGTGACTTTCTAAAAATCTTTTTTGGTGTCCAACCAAACTGCATTCAGGACGCAGCATGCCTGTGGAGACGACTGTGCTGATTCTGAGATCAAGGTGGACCTGGATTCTCAGTCCTGTCTTCATTTTGGCCTTTGGAAAGGAGCACGTGATATTTCTCTATTACAGACACTTGTAGGCAAGTCATTCAAACATATGAAACTGAGTTTATCTACCTTATAAATATTTTACAATTATGACTGTCCCTTTTATTCATATTAAGAACAAATGAGATCGAATCCCCTAAATAATATATCATCAAACTGATAATAAGGTTAATAATTTAGTTGACTCAAAAGTCAACTAAACTCCAATTCATCCCTCTTAAAATTGGCATCAACAGAGGACCAGAGGTCCCTGACACAGTAGGAGCAAAGTTCTTGGGCTTGGCCTACGGTTTGGAGTGTGAAGGGTATGGAAGGAAGAATTTGACTTTCACCTGCCAGTAGCCCTCTTTTTTGAGCCAGATTTCAAGCCTCAACTACCATCCAGCCCAAATCGCTTACTCCATCCAGTATTTGACTAGCTGCTTTGGCAGGGAGGTGACTTTCCTGTCTCTCTAATGTTTTGAAAAATTTAGGCATTTGATCTAGAATTTGTTCTATAGGTCCCTTTTTAGTATAAATTTTAAAAATTACTTGATCCTTTTCCTAAAGAGTTTGCAGGCAGTAGTGATGAGTCCAAGCTAAGCAGTGTCCAGCTGGCTGCAACGGGTTCAAAGGGCTTGAGAGAAAAGGGCTTTCTGGAGGAGAGATATACCAAAGAGGGTACTATTTTCCTGAGGGGCTAGACATGGAAGGTCATCAGCCATCTTGGTGCCAGGCTGGCCCAGTTGGTTCTATATGTTTTGGCCATACCTGGTAGACAGTGGTAAGCCTCAACTGTCCACACTAACCTCCAAGCCAATAAAGGGGTTGTGGGCCATGTTCAGAGATTAGCACTGGCTCCTGCCTTTGTTATCAGTACTTATGCCTAGTGGGCCCTGCTGTGGGCAGGGGAGGTGGCAGGCAGGACCACATAGGACCCAGCCTGGCTCCCTAGTGAGTCAGAATCATCTGATCTGGACCAGTCAACAATCATCCTTAGTCTGGACCTTTCAAATAGCCAAAGCTCTCACTACAGGCCATAGAGTCTCCTGTTCTTTCTTTAGTGGGCAGAGTGTAATAAAATACATGCTGTGCCCTCAGCTGAGGGAGACTGGCAGATTAAGATGAGCAACTGGACAAATGGCAGTGTTTGGCTCCAGTGAGGATATACTCAGCAATGGGGACAAGTAATTTTTTCTGTTGTTTGTTATTGTTTCTTCATTGAGATTCATAAATATTAATTGAGAGTCATGGCTTGGTAAGAAGGTTAAAAAAAAAGAATCCTGAAACACATGAAGGGGAGCCCTGGGGTTTGGGTGCATGGACACTTCCTAGGGTATACAGTGCTCTGGTTGCGGCACCACCAATATCTACTGTTTGCGGATCATGCCCTTGATAGCTGACTCCCGGTTGACATATGTGGCCCAATAGACCAGATTGAAAATGGCAAAGAGCACAGGAAAAATGATGCGGGAAATTTTGTCAACCTTGCTGACACTGTTGTAGGTCTTGGTCTCAGTTGGGATATCCTGCACGTAGGTGGTCTTGGGTGAAGCAATGATTGTCGGGGTTGAGGAGGCACTAGGAGCAGCGCCCTTGGAGATGGTGGAGAACTCAGTGTCCTTGGCCAGGTTGATGGGATAGGTGGTCCCCACGATGTTGAAGGTGGTGCTGGTTTTCTTTGTCGGGACTGCTGGTGTTTTCTTCTAGGGGCCAGAAAAAGCAGGGGAGAAGGGGGGAACAAAACAAAAGCTAATTAATCCGTTATACAGAACACCTTCAGAGGCTATGGGGAGGAGGAGCCATGAGGGAAGTTAGGAAAGAGGGGCTATGAAGCCAATAGCACTGAGTAGCCAGGTTTGTGTCTGGGGATAATTGAAGATGAGTTTGAAAACAGAAAATTTGCAACATTCTGGTTTACTAGCTATGTGGCTTTGGCCAAGTCACTTCTCTTAGAGCTTTAGTTTCTTCATCTGTAAAATGAGGATCAAAATATTTGTCAGGGTTGTTGAGAGGGTCAGATGAAAAAATGGTGGTAGAAATAGCTGGAAAACTGTGAAATCTTGGTCACATGTAGGGTCTTGTACAATAATGTGATTTGATCCTCACAGTAATCATATGAGGTAAGTGTGTGAGATTACTCCCATTTGACAGATGAGAAAACTCAGCCTCAGACTGAGTGGCAGAGCCCACACTAGCCACCTGGGCTCTCAACTTTTATCTAGGGCTGCACTGTACTGCTTTCTATAAGTATGAGACACTTTTTGGTTACCCGAGACATAACTCCAAAAGGCTTCAACCATCAAGTGGCACATCTCCTGTGAGGAAGAGAGTTTGGTGAGTCTGAAAGTCATTTCGTCTTAAAGACACATAAATACTATGGCATGTTTACATGCATCATTATAACAGTACCTCACCCTTCATGCACTGTAAATGTCCACTCTTGCAAGGCTGCAGGCAGGAGCCACAGCCTCCCCAGGGAGTTATGCAAATGTTTCCCTCTGACACAACAAAGTCAGGGATGCTGGGGGCTTGCTATGACACTACACTTTGTTTTCTTTTTCCAGGTTATAAAAAAAACTCAGTGGTAAACAAGCATAGACACATGTGCCCATTTGTTCTCATATATATGACTTGTGTATACATGGACCTTCCATGTAGAAAAGAGAAAAGAAGACAAAGCTCAGGCCTGGATCAGAAGAGAGAGGCTGAGAGGCTGAGGAGCAGGGGAGGCCAAAGACAGTGGCTGAGGTCATAGTCTAAGTGCTAAGCTCAGAGTGTTTGTTGCCTCACTTCCCACTCTGGCCTTTTTTCCTTCCATTTCTCTTTGTTTCTAGGGAAAAGGTGGAGCTAGATGAGCTTCAAAAATACCCAGGAGTATTTGACAAAAAGTGACAACTAATTATGTTGCCCTAATTTCACACACCTCACATTGTTCCCTTTCTTAATGTTACTTTGCTTCCCAACATCTGTTTTATTTCTTTACTTCCTACTTGTTTCCTTCCTAGATTTCTCTACTCCCACCCTCTCTTACTGACCCCCTTTCTCCTAATCTATTTCTATTTCTTTACTTCTTTACTTCAGAGTTCCCACCATTTTGATCGGTTTTTTGTCTTTAGACCACACTGCCAATTATCTTCCTGATCCTAATAATAACTTTTGCCCAATATTTACTGAATATTTACTGGGCCAAGAAGTATGCTAGGTGTTTAGGGATATATAGGAAGGTTAAAAGTTCAGTCAGTTTCAGTCCCTGTTTTCTAGGAGTTTACAATCCAGCAAGGGAGAGAGCCTTGTGAATACATCATTGCCATATAATGTGATAAGAGTTCTAAGAGATATGAACAAAGTGTGATGGGAATTCAGTAGAGGGAGGGGCAAAGTACCTACAGGTGCTGGAAAAGGTGGCTCAGAGAAGGCAATGAGGATGGTGAGCTGGGTCGCAAAAGATGAGCAGGAGCTCACCAGACGAAGATGTAGCAAAGGCCAGTGCACAGGCCAAGGGCACTGCTCATTTGAGGGATGACAAGTAGTTTGCTGTAGTTGGATGACAGTGTGCATGGTAAAGGCCTGCCTGTGCTGGCTTCAGGGTTTTCGTCAGGGAGGGGAAGGGGGACAGAAAAGTGGGGTGCTGGTTTAAGTAAATGAGCAGTCTGACTAATGGACATTTAAAAAGCAATACTGCTCTTTCTCCTTGAGGACTGTAGTCACATTGCTACAAGTGGAGGGGGACAGAACTCTAAGGCTTCTAAGAACTCCGTAAATGCTTTAAATACTACATGGGACTCATTTATAATTAGCAAACTCATTGTGAATACAGTCCTGCTGCTAAATGCCTCTGCTATTAAATAAAGGAGCACTTCACTTGTTTGCCTGCTTACTTATTAATTTGCTTAGTAATCTCTTTTTTTCATGGGTACACAAGAAAAAAAGGAAAAAAAGGAAAGAAGAAAACCACTACCCTGACGTTGCTAGAAGCTTTCACACTCACATATATTATTTCATTTAGTCATCTTATTAGCTGGTTACGACCAAGTCTCTGAAATAATCACTCTGAACAGCAAACACTTTATTTAGCTCTGTAGGCACTTTGTGTTCTATAGGTGGAGAAGCAGCAGTTGATTTAATCGCAGATTTTTTAATAATAAAAGAAAATTACCTTTTAATTTCCCTCGCCCTTTCCATCATGGCACATTTTAATCAGCCACTATAATTTTTACCTAAATTGTCAAAGAAGGGAAATCAAAGCAAAAGTTGTAGTGCTGAGAAGACAGAAGCAGGAGGAAGAGATTAATGGTTAATAATTCCCATTTCTGCATCTAGTTTTCTAATAATTCTCTATGCCCTGGAATTTGATAGAAACAAACTAGAGTGACTTAACTTTAACCAAGATGCAATTCTGTTCCTACCTCCTTAGCCAATGGCAGGCTCTTAGCTACATGATAGATGTTTACAGAATGAAAAATGACCCCCCAAATGAAGATTCTTGATGTGATTTCTAGTTTTTTCCTCCTGAGTCTTGACCTCTCCTATACAGACAGCATATCTCTATAGTTCATCCTGGAGTAATTCCCATACCACCAAAATGAAATTGACTCTTCCAAATTCCTCCAAGCATTTTGACCTGAGGACAAGGACACTTTTCTTTCTAGAAGGCCACCTCATGTGGATTTTGGAATGAGGTAATGAAAACTTTTATGGATCAATGCATGTCCAACTCAAGAGTTTTTCTCAGACGGCACTCACATTTATTATTTCCAGAAGTGCTAATTAGAGAGTTAGTTGAAGCCCTGAATGTACCCGAGACCACCAGGACCTCAGAGTATATGCAGATATGGTCCTGTGACTCTGTGTTAACCCCGTAACATTCATCCAGCTTTCCTGAACCCCAGTTTTCAGAAGTAGGGCAAAGTAATGGAATATATGCTATGTTGGATTCAAAGACAAATCAGACAAAGACCCAATTTTTTAAAGCAAACAACCCAATTTTTTAAATGGCAAAGGACTTGAATAGACTTTGAATATCTTCTTCTCCAAGGAAGATATAGAATTGGCTAATAAGCATGTGAAAAGATCCTTAATATCACTGGTCATAAGGGAAATGCAAATCAAAACCACAGTGAGATACCACCCATTAGGGTGCCTACTATCAACAATAAGAGCAATAAAATAAAAAAAGAAAATAACAAGCGTAGACAAGGATATGGAGAAATTTGAACCCTTGTTTACTGTTGGGAATGTAAAATGGTACAGCCGCTATGAAAAATGGTATGTCAGATCCTCAAAAAATTAAAAATAGAATTAAACTATGACCCAGCAATTCCACTTTGGGGTATATACCCCGCAAATTGAAAGCAAGGTCTTAAAGAGATACTTATACACCCATGTTCATAGCAGCATAATTCTCAATAGCCAGAAGATGAATGCAGTGAAAGTCCATCCATACAGTGGGACATTATTCAGCCTTAAAAAGGAAGGAAATTCTGACACAGGTTACATGAATGAACCTTAAGGACATTATGCTACATGAAATAAGCCAGTCACAAAAAGACAAATACTGTGATTCCACTTATATGGGGTACTGAGAGAAGTCAGATTCATAGAGACAGAAAGTAGAATGGTGGTTACCAGGGGGAGACTGGAGGGGAGAATGGGAATTTCTGGTTTCATGGGGACAGAGTTTCAGTTTTGCAAGATGAAAAAGTTCTGGAAGTTGGTTGTACAACATTGTGAACATATTTATTAAAAATGGTTAAGATGGTAAATTTTAGGCTGTCTAATGAGGAAGAGTAATTAAAATAAGAGAGAACTAAAATATTAAGGGAGAACATAAAATGTACACAGAAAGGCACAAATGCTGAGTCAAGTGAATTCAAAAGAGGAAGGGAGCATGCTGGATCAGGAAGAGGTCAGTAAGCCAATAGAAAGGGGAGAAAATGCAGGTGGAAGAGAAGTAATCACTTGCACCAGTTTACTGAGAGGGTGGGAGATATCCGGAGCATATGTGGGGAGGTACCTGGGGCCAGATCACAGCTAAGGAAAGAGTGGACGAGACTCAGATACTATCTATGGTTTATCAATTTTGTTTGTCTCTTCAAAGAACCAACTTTTAGTTTCATTTATCTTTTCTATTGTTTTTTTAGTCTCTATTTCATTTACTTTTGCTTGGATCTTTATGATTTCCTTCCTGCTACTAACTTAGGGTTTTGTTTGTTCTTCTTTTTCTAGCTTCTTTAGATGTAAGGTTAGGTTCTTTATTTGAGATTTTTCTTATTTCCTGAGGTAAGTTTGTACTACTATAAACATCCCTCTTAGAACTGCTTTTGCTGTATCCCAAAGATTTTGGATCACTGTGATTTCATTTTCATTTGTCTCCAGGTATTTTTTAATTTCCTCTTTGATTTCTTCAGTGATTCACTGGTTGCTTAGTAGCATATTTTTTAGCCACCATATGTTTGTGTTTTTTGCAGTTTTTTTTCTTGTGGTTGGTTCCTGCTCTCATGGTGTTACAGTCAGAAAAGATGCTTGATATGATTTCCATTTTCCTAAATTTACAGAGGCTTGTTTTGTGGCCTAGCATGTTATCCCTCCTGGAAAATGTCCCATGTGCACTTGAAAAGAATGTATATTCTGTTGCTTTCAGATGAAATGTCCTATAAACAGCAATTAAGTCCATCTGGTCTAATGTGTCATTTAAGGCCAGTGTTTCCATATTAATTTTCTGTCTGGATGATCTGCCTGTTGATGTAAGTGGGGTGTTAAAGTCCCCTACTATTATTGTGTTACTGTCAATTTCTCCCTCTATGTCTGTTAATATTTGCTTTCTGTATTTAGGTGCTCCTATGTTGGGTGCATATATATATATATTTACAATTATTATATCTTATTTTTGGATTGATCCCTTGATCATTATGTAATATCCTTCCTCGTCTCCTCTATCTGTCTTTATTAGAGTCTATTTTGTCTGATATAAGTATTGCTACACTGGCTTTCTTTTCATTTCCATTTGCACGGAATACTTTTTTTCCATCCCCTCAGTCTGTGTGTGTGTCTTTAGATCTGAAGTGTGTCTCTTGTAGGCAGCATATATATGCGTCTTGTTTTTATATCCATTCAGCTACTCTGTGTCTTTTGATTGTACCATTTAGTCCATTTACATTTAAAGTAATTATTGATATGTATGTTCTTATTGCCATTTTGTTAATTGTTTTTGTCTGCTGTTGGGTGAGGCTGGTCCCAGGGCTAGAGGAGGCTCACTGGAGGGCGGGGCCAGAGCCTGGGGGGCTCTGAGGCTGGTCCTGCTTACTGGTGGGTGAAGCTGGGTCCCAGGGTCTCTGGCTGGAGGTCCCTGTGGGTCCCGGGTCTGGTGCCTGCACACTGGTTTGTGGGGCAGATCCCGTGCCCTCTGGTGGGCAGGGCCATGTCCAGGGGCAGCTGTGGGCTCAGGGGGTCTTAAGGCAGCCTGTCTGTTGGTGGGTGGGGCTGTGCCCATGCCCAGTTAGTTGCTTGGCATGAGGTGTCTCAGCACTTTTGCCTACAGGCAGGGATGGGTCCTGAGGCTTATAAGCTACAGGGAGGACTTCACAATGGTGCTTACCAGCACCAGTGTCCTCCTGGTAGAATCAGCTCCCCAAATGGCTGCCACCAGTGTCTGTGTCCCCAGGGTGAGCTGCAGTTGCCTCCTACCTCTCTGGGAGACTCTCCAGATCAGCAGGTACGTCTGACCCAGGCTCCTATTACTGCTTCTGCCCTGGATCCCGGAGCATGAGGGTTTGTGTGCACCCTTTAAGAGTACAGTTTCTACTTCCCACAGCTCTCTGGGACTCTCGAGAGTAAGCCCTGCTGGCCTTCAAAGCCAAATGCTCTAGGGGGCTCGTTTTCCCAGTATATGACCCACAGGCTATGGAGCCCAACATGGGGTCAGACCCCTCTCTCGTTGGGGAGAACCTCTGCAATGGGAATTATCCTCCCGTTTGTGGATTGTCCACCTGGGTTTATGGGACTTGCCTATATTGCGACTCCACCCCTCCTATCCATCTTGTTTGGTTCCTTCTTCATACATTAGTTGTAGAAGATCTTTTCTGGTACATTCCAGTCTTTTTCATCAATGGTTTTTCTGCAAATAGTTGCGATTTTGGTGTGTCCATGAGAGGAGGTGAGCTCAGGGTCTTTCTACTATGCCATCTTGGTTGATCCACCTGTTTGTTTCTGTTTCAGTCGATTCACCAGGGATAGAGTATGACTGTTGTCAGGACATTTATACCTACTTTAGAAAAGGGTGGGAAAGCCACCCGTTTACGAATACAAGTTAACCCACAGTGAATATCATTCACCCCAGAGAGAAAGTATCAAGTGGTGACTCAATTTGTGGCTATTTTTACAGGAATGCCGCCAAAGTTTTTTAACATCTTTATTGGAGTATAATATTGCTTTACAATGGTGTGTTAGTTTCTGCTTTATCACAAAGTGAATCAGCTATACATATACATATATCCCCATATCTCCTCCCTCTTGTGTCTCCCTCCCACCCTCCCTATC
>NC_041234.1:119440082-119440473 GCF_002837175.3 Physeter macrocephalus
AATCCCAGCTTACCCTTCCCCGTCCCCGTGTCCTCAAGTCCATTCTCTACGTCTGCATCTTTATTCCTGTCCTGCCCCTAGGTTCTTCAGACCCTTTATTTATTTATTATTAATTATTATTTTTAGATTCCATATATATGTGTTAGCATGCAGTATTTGTTTTTCTCTTTCTCACTTACTGGGACAACATTAAATACAACAACATTCGAATTATAGGGGTCCCAGAAGAAGAAGAGAAAAAGAAAGGGACTGAGAAAATATTTGAAGAGATTATAGTTGAAAACGTCCCTAATATGGGAAAGGAAATAGTCAATCAAGTCCAGGAGGCACAGAGAGGCCCATGCAGGATAAATCCAAGGAGAAACACGCCAAGACACATATTAATCAAACT
>NC_041234.1:119440489-119472632 GCF_002837175.3 Physeter macrocephalus
ACACGCCAAGACACATATTAATCAAACTATCAAAAATTAAATACAAGAAAAAATATTAAAAGCAGCGAGGGAAAAACAACAAATAACAAACATACAAGGGAATCCCCATAAGGTTAACAGCTGATCTTTCAGCAGAAACTCTGCAAGCCAGAAGGGAGTGGCAGGACATATTTAAAGGGATGAAAGGGAAAAACCTGCTACAGAGGCTAAGAGAATTCAGCACCACCAAACCAGCTTTACAACATATGCTAAAGGAACTTCTCTAGGCAGGAAACACAAGAGAAGGAAAAGACCTACAATAACAAACCTAAAACAATTAAGAAAATGGTAATAGGAACATACATATAATTACCTTAAATGTAGATGGATTAAATGCTCCCACCAAAAGACATGGACTGGCTGAATGGATACAAAAGCAAGACCTGTACATATGCTGTCTACAAGAGACCCACTTCAGATCTAGGGGAACATACAGACTGAAAGTGAGGGGATGGAAAAAGATACTCCATGCAAATGGAAATCAAAAGAAAGCTGGAGTAGCAATTCTCATATCAGACAAATTTTTAAAAGCCATTAATGATAAGAAACCAAACTTTTCCAAACTATGGATGGAAGTTGAGCATTTTCTCCAATGTAAAATAAGATAAAATATTATTCTAGAGCATTCAAATATACTTACCTGAAAATAAGGAAAAAAGCATAAGAATTACTGTGTTTCCAAAATTTAGGTAAGAATTTATGAATACTTTAAAAGCGGTTCTAAGAATAATAACTGTCTTCTTTTTAAAAGTAGAGGTTTATTTCTTCATCTTAATTTGCTTTTATCATTTTTAATTTTCCAAAAATGTAATCAAGGTAGTAATGCACCTAGTTAAAAAGAAATAAATGTAAAGACTTATAATGAAAACCAGGAAACCCTTATCCCCAAGTATCCCAACTTTGTCCAGCAATTCATAATTATCTTTAATTCTCTTAGCTGATACTTCTAACAGTTAGTTATTTATATATTTCTAAATAATGCGCTTATACTGCTATCTGTTTTGCACATAACCATACATCTTTTCATGATAATGATTTACCTCACTTATGCAACCCTTCCTCCATCTTCCAATACAATTATAACAATATTTTTAGTTCAATCAATAATCAATAACATCATTATAAATGACTATATAAATACCTCTAGCCTCTTGCTACAAACTGCACTGGTTCCTCTCCAGGTGTGCTTGCTGCATAGATTTCATCTTATGTATTCCCTTCATCTATCTCCTCTGTAGGGTACCCTCTTCTCTGGATCCGCTGTCGTTCCCTTTTTGGTTCTATTCTCTTGTTTTAGTAGAACATATCCTCCAGTATTTTCCTAAGGTGGACTGCATGGGAAGTGACATTTCTGAGTTCCTGCAGGTCTGAAAATAACTACTCTACCTTTCCATTTAAGTGATACTTTGGCTAGGCATAAGATTCAAATGCTCAGATTTAGGGTTTACAGCTCCACTGTCTTCCAGCATCCAATGTAGCTGAGAAGTCTGATACCATTCTGCTAATCATTTCTTTGTAGATAACATTTACTGTCTTTCTAGAATCTCTTTAGACTATCATCTATCCCTGGTTTTCTAAAATTGCAAGATGATGTGACTTTACGTGGGCCTATGTGGACAGTTTCAATCTGGATGCTTATATCTTTCCATTTGTAAAGCTGTCTTGTTCTTTGTTAATTTCCTTTGCTCCCATTTCTCTGTTCACTCATTCTACAGCCTCTGAGTTGGATGAATTTTCTGGATTCATCTCTAAGCCCCTTAACCTTTTCTTTTACATTCTCTATTTATTTCCTTTTTACCCTACTTGTAGGGAGATTTTCTTCAGTTTATTTTCCCACCTCTCTATTGAAAGTTTTATTTTGGCAGTTATTTTTCATTTCAAAAGCTCTTCTTTATTCTCTGATTTCCTTTTATATTAGCATCCTATCCTTATTTTATGTATATATTTACAAATATAAGAGAAAATTTACTTTTGTTTTTCTTAAATTCTCTTTAATTCCCTGAATTATCTCTGCTCCTGCCAAGATGAGTTTTGTTGTTGTTGTTTTTAATCTTTTCATTTTCACATTGAAAATTTCACTTTGGTAATCCTTGGTATCCCAGTTTTATTTGGCAACATAAAAGATGTCTGTATGCCCAGTGTACCTGAGCTGGGCTTGTTGATTTGCAAACTACGATGTAAGAAGATTATTTGGAATGAGGTCATTTTATGGGGTACTCCAAAATGTCACTATGTAGAGGTCTTTTCTCTGGAGACATTCAGCTTCTTTAGAAGAGAAGCTTCTGCTGTTCTTCAGGAAAGTATACATCTGGCTGTAGACATTTTACATGTTGGGCAGGCTCTGGGGCCTTGACTACTCTGTACACAGACTTTTAGCCAATCTCCCTAATTGCAGCCCCATGATTTACTGTCTGCTGTACCAAGCACCTTGAATACTGAGTTTCTCTGGGGTTCTATCTTACTCCAGCTTGATAAATCAGTTCTTATTCTCTCTTTCCCCTTCATTTTTCTTGAAAAATGCATTACAGTCTCTTGTCTGACTGAAATCCTTCTCCAGATCTCCTGGTACTTGTGGGTTTAAACCTATTTTATTTCTTTACCCTCATTTTAATGGGATTTTTAAAGGAAGCAGTGATAAAACATGTAGTTGTTCCTCAGAAGCCCAGAGTTCATCTATTTTGCAGAGTGCTATTATAAGGTAGTCATTAGTCATTTGTCTTCATTTGAAAATGAGTTTTTGTTCCTACCTACCCCTTCTTTTCCTTTCCTTTATCTTTCCCCTCACATTTTATCTAATCCTTGATCATAGTACAGATCAGAAATAGATTTTTGAATCATTTTTATTAGTTTTAAACAGTTTTGTGCTCACCCATTCTAGCTTTGTGAGGCAAATAAGGTTTAATATGTCTCTTTAAAGAAGGAAAAAAGCAGAATAAGTTATGATTAAATTTCACTATTTTTACTTGTAATGCACTTCATTTTTTTTTGTCCTGTGGGTCAGTGGTTCTCACTGTTAGTTCATTCATATTGCAGCAGTGTAGACAAAGCACAGCACCCTCATATTAGAGATCCATTTTTACACATTCCATAGTTTTTTTTTCAAATCTCATAATCAACATCCTTTCAATAACTTAAATAGATTGACGATGGAGAGGAACTAAGGAGGACGACTGAGATCACCATCTTTGCAGAAGACTTTTAGACGATTCTTTTTGTTCTCTTTTTTCATTTTCAGTACTCCTTGGAATTGGAGAAACAGTTATCATTTTTGACATCTACATTTACAGTTTCTTAATCTATTCTAGTGCTCTCTCTACCTTCAAACAACCACTGCATCTCTTCCCAGTCACAAAAAAGAGTCTACCACATTTTTCACAAGTTATCCGTGACTGCCTTTCAGATATCTGAAATTAGCAATCATCATCCCCTTAATGCATTTGTCCCTTCTCCACTGTAGTAAACAAACTGGAACAGCATATTTTAAACATGGCCCAACCTGTACAGAATAAAAGGGGCTTATCATCTCACTTGGTCTAGGTAACTCCTAACTCAGAGTGAAACAAAATTTGGCTTCTCAAGAGTTACACCACATGGATGGCTTATATTAAATTTGCCCTTTTCCCATATCCCAGCATCTTATTTATAACATACAATTTTTGTTAAGTTTTTTTATCCCAGAACTTTTTTAGAATCTATGTGTAAGAATATATACACTACCACGTATAAAAGAGATAGCTAATCAGAACCTGCTATAAAGCACAGGAAGCTCTGCTTGGTGCTCTGTGATGACCTAGATGGGTGGGGTGGGGGGGGTTGAGTGGGAGAGAGGTCCAAGAGGGAGGGGATATATGTATGCATGTAGCTGATTCACTTCATTGTACAGCAGAAACTAACACAACATTGTAAAGCAATTATGCTCCCATAAAAAAATTTAAAAAGAAAAGAAAATGTTAATCTGTTGATTTCAGCCTGTTCTTTCAAACTTCAGAAATTCTCTTTGATTCTAATTCAGAAGATACTCCTCTTCGTTAACGCCAGCTTACAGATTTGAATCTCCTACATTATATATCTTCATTTAAGTCACAGATGACAGCATTTAAGAGGGAAGGGTCAAGGACAAAGCCTTGTGGCTTATCACAGGAACGTCCATTCAGGTTGATGACCCTCCATCAATGAATTATATTTGACTTCAGGTGGTCAACCAACTACATCAGCATAATTGTACTACTTTTTCAACTGCTGTTTCTTCTTCATGAAGACATAATTTTAAAAAGTTAGTCAGATGTCTTGATAAAATTTATATATTTCCTGTTCTACCAGTCTAGTAAACTTTTCATGAATTTTCTTAAGGTTAGTTTGGCATAATTTCTTCTTAGTGAACTCAGGTTGGCTATCAATAGTTAGTGCTAACTGCTCTTAAAACATCTGTTTAATAATATATTCTAGGGACTTTTCAGTTTAATATGTCAGAGTAAGGACATCTTTGCTCCTTTTTCTTCTCTGTAACCAATCAAAATTATAAGGAAAATGAGATATAGAAACCAAAACTCCACCTTTGATGAAAATTGAAAGCATTTTCTCATCCCAAAAAGTAAGGGCTCCCAAATGCAGTAAAAATTGTATCAGGGTGAAGAAGACACAAATGCACTAAAAATTTGTCAGGATGAAGAAGACACTGAGGATGCCTACTGTTCTGGATTTCAGGCCAAGAATAGAGTCCTAAAAGGTGGGTGGCAGGACCTGAGTGAGAAAACAAATGAACCCTGTTTTGAGACAAAATGGTTTTAAGGCTGGTAGTGAGAACATCCTGGAATACTGTTTGACCACCACAGAGTAGAGAGGAGGTAGAGACTGGAAAAATTAGAGGATACGATACTACACATGTGCGCGCACACACACTCACACACACACACACACACACACACACACACACACTACACCATACATACAGGACTTTCTTGTGAGTTATTTAGAAGAATTTATATAGATAACAGATCATGGTCAAACTACTCACTTTCAACTACTTACTCTCAACTACTCATTACCATCCTACTCATTCTCTCAGTCCCTCCCCAAAATGATACTTTCACACATAGCAGTGCTAGTAAAGAACTCCTCTAATAAATACAACTTCAAGTAACAATTGAAAAAAAATAATATGGTATTGATGCAAAATATGTTACAAGAAGAAATAACCAATAAAGGACTGTGTAACAGCACACAAAACAAACATAGAATACATGAAAAGCTAAGTCAGCAGAAATCATAAAATGAATATAAGGAAAAATAATACTGCTATAGAAATGAAGGAGAATAGGCATGGATGAAAATGTTCAGAGACACGGAAGACACACTTGAGAAAAATGAGAAAAATGAAATGGAAAATAACAGTTACAAATTACTAGAGAAAAATGGTAGATATGGAAGACAAAGTTCTATTATATGTATAATCTGTGCTTCTAGGAAGATAACAGATCAAAGATATGTTTCAGGAAAGCTTTCCTGAAACAAAGACACTTGTGAATCCATAGGCTTAAAGGGCAACATGCTGTCCTAGGAAAAATTCATAAAGATAGATCAAGATATATCCTTGTAAAGTAACTGGTATTTGTAAATAAAAGACACATTCATATGGGTTTCTAGGCCATAAAATCACCCCTCCCCCATTATGTGAGAGATTCTCAGGCAGGTTTTAAATTTCTTCATACCAACATTCAGTGCTAGAACTGAATATAGCAACGAATGTCTATGTGGACATCAGAGAAAGAGAAGGTGACCCACAAATTTTACAACAGCCCAAATATAATTTAAGTATAAACACAATTGACAGATAATTTTACACATGTAAGATGGTAAGAAATATGGTTTCTATGAACCCTTCTTAAAGAAACTTCCAGAGGACAGCCTTGAGGTAACTAAGCAATGAACAGAAAAATGGATAAAAGGACTATTTTGAGAAGAGAGCCTATGTAAATGTAGAACTATGACTAATCAACTATAGAAATTATGGCTGCATAAAAGCATGTAAATGCTATGAAACTTGACAATGCAGAAAAAGTAGTATAACAAATAAAAGTTGGGAGATGACAGGCACTAGTTATTTCTTCATAATTTATAGCAAGGAGTTAATAAATTCTATCTAAATAAATAGTTAAAATCTATTCCAAAATTTTTCCAACTCACCAGTCTATATTCTATGGAATCTATTCCTCCGGTTTGAAAAGTCTTCATTATGTTTTCTCTTCTCCATGATTCTTCAAAGAGTACTAGAATGGTTCTGGGACCATATCTGCCAGTTCTTTTTAGCATCTTGGGTTAGTCTTCATCTAGAGCTAGAGATCTGAACTCTTTTAAAGCAGCCAAGGACAACAATCTTGATTTCACTTTATTCATGTTTTTATTTTTACCAATTCCAGGTGGTTTACTGGCATTTTTTTCTCTCTTTTTTTCTTCCTTCCCATCCACCAATCCAATTAACATTTATTCAGCTTTTACTATGAGTCAGATGCTGTGCAAGGATACTAGCTAGTTAGAAAGAATGCAGACAAGCCCCTGCCCTCAAGAAGTTCAGTCTAGTGAGGAAGCAGACAAATAACTCTAATACAAATAAATGCTCTTAATATCATGAGCACCCTCCCCCCACCCCAAGAAAAGCTAAAGCTATCTGCATGATTCTGGAAATATTCTATGGAGAAAATAGCACTTCATCTGGGTCTTAAAGACTAAGCAGGTCTTTACCAGGCAGGAAAATAAGAAAAGAACATTCCAGGTAGAGAGTAAAAAATAAACAAAGACATAGAAGGAATGATGATCACTTTTGTTTGATGGTAATGGGAACATACTGGAAAAGTGAGGGGCAGAAGTGGCCCTAGAGACTGTTTTCTGGGTTGAAGATAAAGTCCACTCTTCTGGGTACAACAGGTTCCCCTTGGGTTCAGCAGTGTCACACTTAGGTTTGATCCCTCACTGCAAGACATCAGCCCTCCATGATACCTACCCTCTTTTCTTTGCCCCCAGCAAACACTCCACACTGCCAAGAAGCACTCCAGTTGAGAATTGGATTGATGACCCCAGTGAATAGCACACAGCCCTGGCCAGTTCCCATAGGCTGCAGGCTGCCCACTCCTGGTTCCAATACAGTTCTCTCAGGGAGTGCTTCCCAGCCCCCACCCTTTCTGTATCTTACCTTCATTTCCAGGGCCTCTGGCACCTTCTTGCCTTCCCAAGCCCAACTCCGCTTTGTGAAGTAGTTAACAGTGGCAAATTCAATCAGCGCAGAAAATACAAAGGCATAACAGACGGCTATGAACCAATCCATGGCCGTCGCATATGCCACTTTAGGTAAGGAGTTTCTGGCACTGATACTCAAGGTGGTCATGGTGAGAACAGTGGTGACACCTGGGGAGAGAGAAAATGAGAACCATTTGCCAGTGAAAGACATTTAGAGCATATCTGATGATATCACCAACTTCCTGCTTGAAAGGAGGAGATACACCCCACCCAAAATGGCCCCTTTAAAGTAAAAAACAGAGAATGTCAAAACAGAATGGTTCTACCTAGTAACCACTCCATCCCAATTATCACAGGAATAGGAATCTCCAGTATAGCACTTAAAAGTTGTCCTCTAAGCTCTGCTTAAACATTTCCATTGAAAAGTAGGTAAGCTATTTCATTGTAAGAGAGCTTTCTAATTAGAAAAATCTACCTTATGAACTGAAACCTGCCTTTCTCTAACTCCTGACCCACTGACTGATCTCAGAGCTCTCTCTGGTGACACAAGAAAGAAAAGTCTGCTTCTTCATTTCTGGGACAGGACTTCAGAGAGTTGGAGAGGGTGGTCATAGTCCCTTGCGTGTCTATTCATCTCCAGAGCATGGCCAGTTCCTTCTTTCATTTCTCCTCCTTCCCCACTCTGGCAGTTATCTTCTGAACAGACCGGAACTGAGCCCAAGACTCAGGACATGGTCTGAGCTTATTAGGAGTTTCATTTCCCTTATTATGGACACTATTCTCCTAATAACACAACAAACTATTGTGGAAAATTGTTCTTCAGCTGCATCACAGTCTAGGTCCTACTGAATTTGTGAACAACCAAAACTATTCTAACATCTGTTTCTTATGAGTTTTTGCCAAACCACAGCTTTCTTTTAAATGGATTGATTCTTTTTCTTGGTGGCATTTATTAACCTAAATTTAAGGCTTCCTTTTATTCACTTTTAAATTCTATTAAAAATTTTATTTCTAATCTGTTCATATATTAGATATACATATGAGCTATATAGTGTTGTGGTTAACAATATGAGCTTTAGAGTCAAACTGAAATAGACTCAAATTCTGGCAACCCCACTTACTTGTAATGTGACCTTGAGCAAGGTGTTTTACCCCTCTAAGTTTTGTCATGTGTCAAATGTGTGTGATGATACCAGACTCAGAGATTTGTTGGGGAATCAAATGAGATAGATGATGTTCATAAAGCCCACAGCACAATATCTGGCACAGAGTAGTCACTCAATAAATAGCAGCTTCTATAATTAACATTACTCTTATTTTTACTGTTGTTATTAACAATTGTATTGCCATAATTATATAATTAATTATAGTAGTCTAATTATAATCACATTTTAACAATAATAATAGTAATTTTATAATTTTTAGCAAGAGTATTCTAGTCTTGAATATCTACACTAGAAGTAGGAAGTCCTCAGTTCTGCCACTTACTTGCTTTGTATCTTGGGCAATTTCTTTAATCTCTCCTTGCCTTTTTCTCCCCATCTATGAATATTCCCTACTGTCTCCCCCAGAATTTTGATGGTGCAGTTGTGTACCCAAAATCATCCAGAATTGAGGAAGAAGGAATAGTCAGAACCTCTTTCTGATTCCTCAAGAAGATGGGGAATGTGACCCTCATGAGCCTGGGTCAAGTAGGGCATGGAAGGTAGTCCTAATGGGGTGAGAGATGTTACACAGAGAAGCAAGCAGATATGGACTATTAACTATTAACTTTACCCAGAGAGAAAGCCATGTGTGCTGCAGCCTCTGGACCCTCCTTTCATATCTTGATTCCTTGAGTACCTTACTTACATATTTACTATATAAATGAAAATCCAGACTGGAAAAGACTTAATACAGTTTCAGCAGACAGATCCTAAAGGAGCACCTTTGCACAAACTAGGCAGAGAGTTAGAAGAAACACTTTTTTTTTTTTTTTTTTTTTTTTTTTTTTTTTTTTTGCGGTACGTGGGCCTCTCACTGTCGTGGCCTCTCCCGTTGCGGAGCACAGGCTCCGGACGCGCAGGCTCAGCGGCCATGGCTCACGGGCCCAGCCGTTCCGCGGCATGTGGGATCTTCCCGGACCGGGGCACGAACCCGTGTCGCCTGCATCGGCAGGCGGGCTCTCAACCACTGCGCCACCAGGGAAGCCCAGAAGAAACACATTTTAAGCCCTGTCAGGAATTAGCCATACAGCTAGCACCTCATAACAAACTATCTGAATTTGTAGCCTGGTAAATTCTGAGAATGGATCTAAGGCTCAGTAACCCTCTGATCACACTGAGCAAGAAGTGATTCACGGAAGAAACAAGTTATCTCATTTATGGTTATCAGCAAATGCAATTGTCCACACTGGCACATTCATAGCAGTGCCAAAGCATAGATGGAGGGAACTATATTGCAACACAAGTATTTATGTGCCATATCTCAGTAGAGGTGTTTAGAACTCTAGTCTCTAAGGCTTAATTAAAACTGTCATCTTGTGAAGAGCTCTTAGCTAGTCAGAGCTGGTAGGACCCTCAATCAAGCATTTGGTGCACCTCATGGATGGACAAAGAGGTCTGGCATTTTAAAAGAGATCCAGGCCTGCCACCCAGTGCTTCTCTTTCAAGACTCTTCTACAAAGTCTTTTTGTGACTGCCCTCCTCACTTCCTTTGAGCACTTCTAAAAGTCTAATATGCTTCTTTGATAATGAATGTCTGTCCCACTCAACTAAAGTTGCTTGAGATAATGCAAGATAATCTCCCCATCTCAAAATCCTTAACTTAGTTCAGATCTGTAAAGTCCTTCTTGCCATATAAGCTAACATTCACAAGTTCCAGAGATTAGGACATGGGTATCATTGGGGGCCATTATTAAGCCTACCACAGTCCTAGTTCTAACGCTTAATTTCACTCAGGCTAAAAGTCTTTCTTGTGTAACCTTAAAACTCAAATTCTTACCTACCAAGACTAGTAGTCCATCCATCCATCCATTTTCCTGCTACAACAGTATAAGCTCATGTGATTAACATTCCAGTTTTCACTTCCTTCTTCCATTTGGGCCACTGAGTATTTTCTTTCATTTCTTATGAGTTCAGATATTTAAAAAAGAGTGTTTTCTATATTTTATCTGCTTTTCTTAGGATTTTGTAGAGGGAGATTTTTCAGGGTATCTAGTTTGTAATGTTTCCAAAAATTGGGCATCTTTAATCTACTCCTATATAGATTCTGCTCCCCCAACTCCACTAGAACTGTTCTTTTCAAATCACTAGCAACCAAGCATATCATGATACCCAACAGTTTTTATCTGCATTTTACCTAAACACACAGAATTCACCCCCAGAGGATTATTCCCTTCTTCTTGAAACACTCACCTCTCTTGACTTCCATGATATCACACCCTTCTAATTTTTTTTTCTTTTTTTTTTACTTTACAGGTTATTATTTCTCTTCCTCCACTACTGTCTCCTCTTCTACCTGACCTAAAATGCTTCTTCTTTCTGAAACAACATCATTTACTCTCTGACTACACAGTAAAGCTTCAGGATATCAGTAGGAAATATCGGTAGAAAAGTCTTTGTGAGTACTCAGTGTATCCAAGTATATGGAGACAGTTTAGTAGATTTAAAGAGTTAATTAATGTTTATCTCCTAAAAAAAATGTCTTACAGTGGGAAAAACAGGCAGAAAATGTTTTATGTGCTTTAAGTCTCCCAGGGAAAAGTGCTAATGACATGCAAATCTCTTCCTAGACAACAGTAAATTCATATTGAAGAAAATTTCTCTAATTGTAGGTACTATTTTAAAAACCTTCAAACTCTGTATAGCTCTTACTGAATATCAGATAATTCATACTTTCAAAAGGCTAGAGGAGAAGCAGCAAAGTCAGATGGTCCTATTAAAAAAATGGGTCATAAGAAAGCCCCAATCTACTTCTCTGTTGTCAGCTTAGTTTCCCACCCTTCACTTTCTCCAACTCTGCCCACTAATTTCCTCTCCTTTTCACTGAAGGCTCCATCCCTCTCCAGCTCCTGAAGCAAACCTGACTGAGACAGGAAGCATTTCAGTAAATCTTAATACTTCAACCCTCTTATTTCCACTGCCTTTTAAGAATTCAGTTGCTAGAAACACCAAGATCCAGTGACTTAGTTACTAATGCTGGGCTCAGGTGTTCCTCACATTCACTCCAGTAATGGTTCTTCCACCTTCCTCACCCCTGCCCCTGCCCCATTCTCCATAAAACAACACTCACCAAAGACCGTGCGGGCAGGGACAGATTCTCTGTTGAGCCAGAAAGACACTTGTGACAGAATGACAGTCATGATACATGGCAAGTAGGTCTGGATCACAAAGTAGCCAATTTTTCGCTTGAGATGGAAGTGGGTTGTCATGACGACATATTCTCCTGGAGAGTAAAATTAGACAGTATGCAGCCAAATAAACATTGTTGGATCAAGGTGGGCCCCAATTCAGTTCACAAAGCTCCTTAACCTTATACTCAAAACAAGACATTGCAGCACCTCTCAGGTCCACGTAGCCAGATCTCTTTAATAATCACGAAGTAGTACAGAAGTGGGTTTTTTTTTTTTTTTTTTTTGGTGAAAATGTTACCAAACGCAAGTCCGTGTGCCCAATGCACAGTGAGGCCAAACAATACTGAAACACATCGGAGTCTGGAGCAGAGAAAGGATTACTGCAGGGCCATGCAAGGAGATGGGTAGCCCATGCCTTAAAAATCCCCAAACTCCCCCAAAGGCTTTCAGCAAAGCTCTTTTAAAGGTCAGGTGAGGGAGGGGCGTGGTTAGTTGTTACAAACTTCTTAGTGTTGCATCCTTTGTTCTTGTAGCTGTCCACCTAGGTCTCGGTGTTACCGAATGCAAGTCTGTGTGCCCAATGCACAGTGAGGCCAAACAATATGAAAACATTGGAGTTTGGAGCAGAGAAAGGATTATTGCAGGGCCATGGGTGAGATGGTCATGTTACCAAAATGTTACCAAATGCAAGTCCGTGTACCCAATGCACAGTGAGGCCAAACAATACTGAAACACATCGGAGTCTGGAGCAGAGAAAGGATTATTGCAGGGCCATGCAAGGAGATGGGTGGCTCACGCCTTAAAAACCCCGAACTCCCCAAAAGCTTTCCACAAAGCCCTTTTATAGGAAAGGTGAGGGAGGGATGTAGTTAGTTGTTGCAAACTTCTTGGTGTCAGATCCTTTGTTCTTGAGGTCAGGTCATGGTCAGGTCATGATGTTCCTGTAAACCTCCATCAAAATAAACGTTATTCTCTGTTCTGACAAGAAAAGGAAGGGGAGGCATTTATTTCGGCCTCCATGCCTCCTTGCAGCTTTTAACAAATCCCATAAGCAAAGCAATGTCATTACCGCTCAATTTACTTGTTCAAGGTTCCCAGGCTCCGAGGTCAGGTCCTAGCTAAGAGGAGGGGGCACTGTGCAGGCCGGTCACCCTGTCTTGGAATGTTCATCCAGCACCCAGTCTGGGTCCTCCCGCCAGTGCCCACGCCCAGCTGAAAAGGCAGATCTCAGCTAGTGGTGCCCTCAGGGCCAGGTCCCCAGACCCTGCCCAGCCACCATCACTGACAGAGCCAGGCGCCCAGGACCCAGCTGGCCCTATTTAAACTGGAGAGAATCTGATACTTCCATGGACTGCGATGAATGGAGACTGCCACCACTATTACGTTGCTGAGGTGGGGATGGGGGAGAGGTTCACTGCTGCTTCAAGGCCTGAGCCTGGCCAGTGGGCAGCGGTAGAGGGGGCTCTGGAGCTCCGTGGGACACAGCCCTCAGCCTGTCCCCAGGCCCCCCAGCTGACCTGGGGAGAAGGCCGCCATCCACACTCTCACCACACTCTCTGACTCGAGGACCCCTGCGAGCTGACTGTTGGCTGAGTGGGCCCTCTGACCCCCGTGGCAAGGGTCTCATGCTAACCGCTGCGCACCTTCCCTGCCTTTGTGACATCCTAGGAGGGCACCACAGGGGCGTGGACAGCAGCTGAGCTGAGGGGTTCACACCATCCAGTAGCAGATGCCTGGCATGTGGGTGGGCAGAGGCCGGCATCTTGGGCGCCAGGCCCGGGCACCAAATGTCCCCTGTACTGGCGTGGAGGGACCATTTGGGGAGAGTGTCAAATCCTGTATCCTGGTGCGGTAGCCCCGGCCAGCCCGTTTGTCCAGGCTTGCACTGCCCCACCTCGGGGAGGGCTTGGTAGGAGCAGGCAGGCCAGGCAGCTGCATTATTTCCTCCGGGGCCATTTCCTGTCCTCCCTGACCTTGGGGAGGGCAAACGCCCCAGCTTCCTGGCCTCCCCTTGCTGCCAGAGGCACCCCCACAATGCCTGTGCTGGGGCCTTGCACATCAGATGCGATGAGCGACCACCCCTATTACAAGGTCACAATGTTCCAGCCGTAGCACCTTCAACTGGCATTTCACACCAGCAGAGGGTCCCCCAAATTCACAGTCACAACATTGGGCGGCAACTGCTGGGGCAAAGGGGGAGAGTGCATAAACGAGGCCGGTCCTGAGGACAATGACCCAGGGAAACTGCCACTGTGGGGACCACTGTGACATTGACTGTTGGCGGAATGGGACCATTAGCGTGCCCGCACTGTCCCTATTACAAAAATATATGCTTAACGGTGCACCAACACAGCTTGCTCAGAGCAATTTTGACGCGAGTTCATTCAAATATATTAATGTCCTCATGTAAATAATAATGAAACTGAGGCAAAGAGAGACTAAGCAATTTGAAGAAGATTACCCAGCTACTAAGTAGTAGAGCCTGAATTCAACTCCAGATGGGTTGGCTCCACAGCTTATGCTTTCTAACCACTAAGCTCTGCCGTCTGAATGGATCTATTGGGTTAAAACCTAAAGTTCACATAGCAGAATATGGGCTGCCCTATATCACCCCTCTTCAAAATAAGAGTGAACACGTGTTAAGCTCTTACTATATACCAAACAACTGTGAGTGTTTTTGGAGTATTAACTTTATATCCTCCCGTCAACTCTGTAATCCCATAGTTAATTATCAGTTAATTATAATTATCAAATTATGCTGGATTTGTCAGAAGCATTTTACATATTGAGCACTCCATCCTCCTGGAATGAATCTCTTCACCAAACTTCTAGGCCATGTTGCTCTTCTGGTTTCTCTCCTACATCATGACCTGTCCAATCTCCTTTGCTGGTTCCTTTAAATTCTCAACATTTGAGATTGTCCTGACTCACTCCCTTGGCATTCTTATCCAGGCCTGTATCTTTAAATAATATGTTCAATTTTGATAATGCCCCAATGTATATTTTCTGCCTTGGCTTCCTACTTGTTATGGGTTGAACTATGTCTCCTGGAAAGATATGGTGAATTCGTAACCCTGAATACCTCAAAATGTGACCTTCTTTAGAAAGAGGCTTGTTGCAGATATAACTAGTTAAGATGAGGTCATACTGGAGTAGGATGGGACCTAATACACTATGACTGATGCTCTCTTTTCAAAAGAAGAGAGAGACACAGGGAGATGTGTGAGGACAGAGGCAGAGACTGTAATAGGGGCGGGGCAGGTATGAGCTACAGCAGCCCTGCTCAGCCATTGGTTGGTGTCACAGTGGGCTCCTCCCCCAAGCAAGCAACCATTAGCAATCAACTGTCAACAAACTACCGTTAGTGGTCCCACTCAACCATTGGTTGTTATTCCTTGCTCCAACAACTGATCTCCTGATTTATTGGCCTTTCATGTGGCAAGCAGAATGAGCTTGGGCTTGGTAACAAATTTTTGGCAAAGCTAGCCAGGAGCCTTGCTGCTTGTGGCCAGCCATCCCAGGTTGGGGAATTTTCGGGTAAGGCCCTAGCAGTTGCTGGGTCCGCTTGTCCTGAGGATCTTCCCTTCAAAATTCCCTGAAGTGGCACCAGCTGCCCCAGCGCTTGGTAGTTGGAGCAAGGAACCGACCTTTGGGAGCCGATGGGCTCTATATAGTAGGGTAAGTCACTCTGGTGTGTACAACCGGGAACATTCTCCCCCCTCAATTTGGGCTTTTGCTCTAAGGGACAAGCCAATTTGTTCATTTGATTGGGGTACCCTGTTGGAGAGGGGAATCGCTGTTGGACTCTACCTGATTTGTGAACAGATTCATTTGCTTTTGTTTTGTGTTCATTTGCTCTTGTCCTGCGTTCATTCATGATGGAAACTGTTTGTGCCTTTGGTATTGGAATGTGCCTGTGCTTTTTGTGTTTTGTTATTCTTGAACTTATAAATATGGGAAATACTCCATCTGTCCCTAAGGAAAGCCCTTTGGGGTGTATCTTAAATAAATGGGCAAAATATAGCTATGGGCCTATGACTAAGGAAGAGATGATATTCTATTGTAATAGTGTGTGGTCCCAATATACTTTAGGATCAGGAGAGAGATGGCCCTTGAATGGCTCACTTAATTATTATACAATCTTGCCATTACAATTGCATTGTGAAAGAGCCCGTAAAAATGATAATGTAGAAGCATTTATGCTATTGCATCAGGAGGGAAAGAAGTCAGATAGCTGCCACCTTATGGTACAGCTGTCTGAAAGGAAAACTAAGGGAAAACCTGTTCTACAAAAGGGAGAGGGAGAAAGTGAGAGTGAGGACATGTTATTTCAAAACTTAAAACCCCCTCTGGCCAACCTGGCTCCTCCACTGGCCGAGCAGAGTGCAACAGCAGTTGTTCCGACAGCCCCCATGCCACCAACATATTCACGGCCCCCTGTTTCCCCTACTTATGGGGATCAATTAGAAGTTTTTATGTTAACCCTTGGGGCGGAGGGGCCTGGTTTGGTGTCACCATCTAAGACCCAACAGGGCACCCAATTTGGACTGGGAGCCACTTTCGGAGCAGGGCAATTTCCCTTGTGCCAATATCCCATAGGAAGCCTTAATGCAGATGGCCAACAAACTGTGTTTGTATGGATGCACAAGCCATTCTCAACTTCAGATTTGTTTAATTGGAAAAACCGTAACCCTACATACCAAGAGGACCCCCTCCATGTGACTGAACTTCTCACTTCTCTCTTTGCCACTCACCATCCCTCTTGGGCAGACATTCACACTCCTATGAATATGATGCTTACTGGGGATGAAAGAAGGATGGCTGTTGACAAGGCTAGAAAGGAATCACACCAGCTCCATCTACCAGATCCAGATGAAGCTCCAGAAGCAAATCTGGCAGTTCCTATTGCTGAGCCTGACTGGGATCCTAATAATGGGGGCATGCCACTTCTAGAATATTATAGGAGATGTGTCTTAGTGAGTCTTAGAAAGGGAGTACCTAGGCAAAAGAGCTTAGACAAAATTCGGGAGATACACCAAAAACCAAATGAGGATCCACCAGAATTTCTAGAAAGAATGTATCAAGCTTATAGGTGCCACACTGATGCAGACCCTGAGGCCCCCCCAAAATAGGAGAATGGTAAATGTGACGTTCATTGGGCAAAGTGCCCCAGATATAAGAAGAAAATTACAAAAGTTTGATGGTGCACTTGGAATGAACCCTTCTCAATTGGTAGATGTTGCTTTTAACGTGTTCAACAACAGGGCACAACGACAGAGGCAAGAGGATGCAAGATGGAACGCCACTTTGCTGGCAGCAGCACTGGATTTCTGGAAGGCTACTAACCCAGAGAGAGGTAAGCCACCACTGGGGAGAGAACAATGCGCTTACTGCAAGGAGGAAGGGCATTGGAAAAAAGATTGCCCTAGGCTGAAGAATAAGAAAGAAAACAATAAAAGAAAGATAGGAGCCTCTCATATGGTAGAAAGGGAGGAACACTCTGAAAATGAATGAAGAGGCCCGGGGCTCCCTTGGACTTGAGGCGTCCAATTCCAATTTCCCCACAGGAGCCCCAGGTAACTTTGACAGTGGGGGCCAAGTTGATTGACTTTCTGATAGATACAGGTGCAACATACTCTGTGGTAAACACCAAGGTGGCACAGAAAACATCTCAATCCATTCTGGTCACAGGAGTTTCTGGAGAAGTACAAAATCGTTTTCTTATAACCTCTAGAATGCCAATTAGGGGACCTCACCCTGAAACACAGTTTCTTCTACATGCCAGTGTGTCCAATCACTCTTCTGGGCCGAGATCTCCTTTGTAAATTACATGCTCTGGTAACTTAACTTTTTTGTCAGGACAGCTTGACATCAGGGTCCCACCGCAGTACGCTATAAGCCTACAGATGGCACTTATGGATGCCCCAGAAAAGGAGACAGAGCTCTTTCCCCCTGAGGTCTATGAAAAGGTGAGGCCAGAAATGTGGACTGATGGTACTCCAGGGAAGGCCAAAAACGCATGGCCAATACAAATCCCATTGAAAAGGGATGCTGGGACACCTAATCTAAAACAATACCCTCTGAGGCCAGAGGCCCAAAAGGGAATTCAGCCAATTCTCCAAAAGTTTTTGAAAATAGGACTGAATAAACCTTGCAGATCCCCATATAACAGCCTTATTTTCCTGGTCAAAAAGCCAAACTCAGCAGAGTATTGCTTTGTCCAAGACTTGAGGGCTATTAATGATATAGTCCAAGATTTGCACCCTGTGGTACCTAATCCATACACTCTGCTTACAGCTCTTCTGGGAGAATACAGCTGATTCTCAGTTTTGGACTTGAAGGATGCTTTTTTCTGCATTCCTATTGCAGAAGAATCACAGCAACTGTTTGCTTTTGAATGGCAGGACCCAGAAACACAGGTAGTCTAACAGTATTGTTGGACAGTCCTGTCTCAAGGATTTAAGGATTCCCCTACCTTGTTTGGGGAACTGTTGGCTAGGGACCTTAGAAACTTAATATTGGATGAAGGACTTTTACTCCAATATGTGGACAATTTGCTTATAGCAGGCCCTACATAAGTGTCTACAAAATACCATTAGAACCCTAAATTATTTGGCCAATTGTGGATATAAGGTTTCCCAGAAAAAAGCCCAAATATGTAAGCAACAAGTCACGTATCTGGGCTTTGTCCTTTCCAAGGACAGTGGGGTCTTTTGACTAATAGAAAACGGGAAATTGCAGGCTTGGGAACACTCAAGACTTGCAGACAACTGAGGGGGTTTCTGGGAATGGCAGGGTTCGGTCAGGTTTGGATCCCGAACTATGGGCTCATAGTAAAGCCCCTCTGTGAGGCTTTAAAGGGACATGATTTTGAGCCCCTTACTTGGACTACAGAATGCCAAACAGCCTTTGAAACAATAAAAAACAAAGTCAGTCTCAGCCTCGGCTTTGGAAGAACCAGAGTTAAAGAAACCTTTCAAATTGTATGTCCATGAGAGGTAAGGCATAAGTCTTGGGGTGTTAATTCAAACTCCGGGGAATAGCCCTCAACCTGTTGCCTGCTTCTCAAGACAGACGAGAACAGACTGTTAAGGGATGACCCCTCTGCCTTAGAGCTGTAGCAGCTACTTGTGACATATTTCAGGAAGCTGAGAAGTTTACCCTGGGCAACCCACCACTGTGTATGTCCCTCACATGTCCTTTCTTTACTGGAGCAGAAAGGGGGCTATTGGCTGACTTCTGGGAGAATGGGAAAGTCCAAGCCATTCTCCTGGACAGTCCCAACGTAAGACTTCAGGTCACTTCCGCCCTAAATCCAGCCACGTTGCTCCCAGAGCACGACTGCCTACACGTCATCAAGCTAGTGTACTCTAGCAGACCTTGGCTGAGCCAGATATGGAATTGTTCACCGATGGAAGCAGCTTCATGGACCAAAGTAGGTGATGCACTAGGTATGTGATGGTAACCCTTGAAAGGATTGTTGAAGCAAAAGCCCTGCCCCCAGGGAGCTCAGCTCGGAAGGCAGAAATCGTTGCTCTGACAAGAGCCCTGCTCCTCGCTAAAGGGAAGCAAGTAAATATATACACAGACTCTCACTATGCATTCTCTGTGGTGCATGCTCACGGGGCGATCTGGAAAGAAAGGGGGCTTCTCGCTTCAAACAATAAAGACATAAAACTTGCTTCTGAAATCCTGTCACTATTAGAAGCAGTCCATAAGCCCTCACAAGTGGCTGCAATGCACTGCCCAGGCCACCAGAAGGGTGAGACTCATATAATAAAGGGCAGTCAGTTAGCTGACCAAGCTGCAAAGAAAGCAGCAAAGGAATGGGGTTAACAATCCATGATATGGTCACTTCTCCCACAGATCGACTTGTCAAAATACCAGCCAGTGTATTCAGGAAAGGAGAAGGAGAGAGCCAAAAATGGGGATTCCCTCTTGATCACACCTCACTTGGCTAGAAATGTAAAGTACAAGGAATTGTTTTGATTCCTGAGGCCCTCTTGGATACTGTGCTGCAGCACATTCATAATAGTACCCATTACGGGAGAGATGCCACCTTACAACAGATTCAAAGATATATAAATGGGGCCTAACCTACGAAGGGCCATCCAGCAAGTCACTCAAAATTGCATGATTTATGCGAAAAATAACACAAAAACTGCCGTCAGGCTTCCCCAGGTGGGGACTCAGCACAGAGGAACCTACCCCACCGAGGACTGGCAAATAGACTTTACTCAAATGCCTCGAGCTACAGGAAATTTCAGGTACCTGCTATTATTTATGGACACTTTTTCTGGACGGGTGGAGGCATATCGCCCCAGGACAGAAAAAGCCTCCAAAGTGGTTAGAGCCCTCCTTAAGGACATTATCCCCTGATCTGGAGTGCCTAACTCCCTTCAAAGTGATAATGGGCCTGCTTTTGTCTCTAGCGTAACCCAACAAGTGTCTAAAGCACTGCAAATGAACTGGAAGCTACATTCATCCTGGAGACTACGATCAACAGAAAAAAACCGAGAAAATGAATTATACATTAAAAAGGAGCATTGCTAAAATATGTCAAGAGACTAATTTAACTTGGGATAAGGCCTTGCCAGTTGCCCTGCTATGGATCAGAGTGGCTCCCAGAAGCAGGCTTAAATTAAGCCCCTTTGAAATATTGTATGGTAGGCCATTCCAGGTGTCTGGCCGGGTGGGAGAATCTATAAATGCTCTGAAAGATCTAGCAGTTGACAATTATGTTAAAGCTCTGGGCACTATACTAACCTCTGTTCATGAGTTTGTTGCCAGCAGGTGTGCCTATCCAACTGAGGTAATGTTACATCCTTTCTGGCCCAGAAACTGAGTCCTCCTTAAAACCTGGAGGGGACAAGGGACTGAGCACCAGCTGACCGCAAGGTGGACAGGACCACATGTGGTATTACTTACCACACACTCATCTGTCAGGTTAGCTGGAGTAAAGCCATGGATTCATCACACTCGGGTGAAAGCAGCACCACTGTCATCAGAAAATGACCCAACTCCTGAGAGGCCTAGAGAGCAATGGGTTTATGAACCCTTAGAAGACTTAAGGTTGCTCTTCAAAAAGAGTGAGTACTGAGATTAAAATTTCATTGTAGAAGGAATTTCATCAGGTTCAAATAGTTGTAGATAAAAAGAATTGTATTGCTTACTAACATTTTAAAGGAATATTCTCGACCCAAAGCTGATCAATTCCATTTCACAATCACCCCCTCATCTCCCCTGTTCAGTGGGAAGTAGCCAGAAAAATCGTCACTCCTTTTCCCACAAGATTGTGGAATGGACATTGACAGTGGGGAATTGTAATAGTAGTGGGGCAGGCGTGAGCTATAGCAGCCCCGCTCAGCCATTGGTCGGTGTTGCAGTGGGCCCCTCCCCCAGGCAAGCAACTGTCAATGAGCGACCCGTCAGTGGTCCCGCTCAGTCATTGGTCAGCACTACAGTGGCCCCCTCCCCCTCTTCCGTATAAAAGGAGCCTCCAGAAGGAACCAAACCAGCCAGCACCTTGGCTTCAGACTTCTAGCCTCCAGAACTAGGAGACATAAATCTCTGTTGTTTTAAGCCATTCAGTTTCTGGTACTTTGATATGGCAAACCTAGGGTTCCCTAGAATGCTCTACACCTATATATTCCATTACGCATTAGATATCACCACTTGCGGATCTAATAGGTATCTTGACCTAACATGTCCAAATCTTAGCTCTTACTGTCTCCATTCCCTACCCGCTCCAAACTATCCCTTCCAACAGATTTTCCTATCTCAGTAAATGGTAGCTCTCAGGAGCACAAATCAAAATTCTTCAAAATCTTTAACATCATCGACCGCTCCCTCTCCCTCCCTCGTGCATGTTTCCATGTGTGCATACACAAATGCAGACACGGACACAGATACGTTGACAGTTCTTCAAAATATATTTATAATTTGAGCATTTCTCACCACTTCCGCTGTTACCAGCTCGGACTAAGCTACCATCATCTCTTACTTAGAGTACTGTAATAGCTTCCTAACGTGCCTTGCCTCTGTACTTGTCCCCTTCAATGCATTCTTAGCGTACCAGCCAAAATGAGTCTATTATAATAAAAGTCAGATTCAGTCTTTCTTTTGCTTAAGGCTCCCCAATAGTTTCCCATCTCTCAAAGAGTAAAACGCAAATTTCCCCAAAGAGTCTCCAAAGGTCCATGCAATCTGGTTGTTGCTCTACTACCTTTCTTATTAGAGCTTCTTCTTTTTCACCTCTCTCTCTCTCTCTCTCTCTCTCTCTCTCAATCTCTCTCTCTCTCTCTCTCTCTCTCTCTCTCTCTCTCTCTGCCCCCATTTGGTTTCAGTATGTCTCCCAAATGAGGAAATTTCCCACTTTCCTACCTCGCCCACTCCCTTGTACCTAAGCCTAGGAAGCACCATCTGCTTAGCCAAAGCCCAATATACAATCCATATTGTGTGTGTATTCACATTCTAGCTTGTTTATGTGAACATGAAAAATACAAGTAGGCTTAGTTTTAATTTAGCAAAGAATTGTCATACAAAATTGTAGAATTTCTTCCTTCTAACTTTGGGGTTGCTTTTATTTCTCTCTGCCGCTTTTTTCAATCCTTTTATTTATTTGTTCCCCACTCCCTCCCCCCTCTCCTCCTTCTCCCCCTCTCTCCTATCTATCTGTGTACATTTCAACTGCTTTCTTTCCCTGTCCTTCTGTTCACTTTTTTTCTCAGCTGAGGAGGCACTGAAGATTTATTTTTAACAATAGTTGGACTTTGATTAGCTTGGGGAATTTCCTCCCCTTCCACATATTAGTCTCACACCCCTGGATTCCTTCCTGTCTATTAATCCTATATCTGATCATGTAAACTATTTAATATTTATGAATAATATTTATTATGTATTTTATATAAGTTATATTCTGTAGATCTGAAGGGAAAGCAAGTGGACTTTTCAAAAGCTTATCAAATTAGCCATTGTTTTAAATAACTGAATATATTTTCTTAAGCCTCTCCTTTTCTATCCTTCTTTCCTTCAATTTCTATCTTGTTGTTTCTCTTCCAAAGAAGCAAAGAGAGTGATTTAAGATCAGCAAGGTGGTGGAATAGGACAGCCCTGGCTCTAGTACCCTGTCACAAAAATATGGTTTAGCAGCTACCAACGGAAGAGAACACCTTTGTGAAAATCCCAGATCTAAGAAGTAAAGCTGAAGCAGCACCCATCTGGGGCATGAAAACCAAGAAAAGTGACATTAGAAGGATAACAGAAGTGGTATCAATTTGTCGCCTTCTTCCCTCCCCCAGGCCAGCTCAGTGCAGCACCTAGAGGGTACCTCTGAGTCTATGGTTTCTCCAGTGGGGAAATGAGAACCCAAGGCAGATATCCAGCTTTCCCGGGCATTCCCCTGGAGGCTCACTTCTGCTTTGCCTCATGGGGAACGCTCTGGGAATCGGCAGGGCCCGATAATTTGGGGTCAGCTAGCACAAAGGAATATGGCATAACTTACAGCCAGCATTGTGCGAATCTTGGAGGTGGTATCAGGTCCCCTGCCAGCATCATCGCCTGATCAAAAGTACAGTCAGCAGTCTAAATTCAACTGCAAGGGAACCCAACTTCTGAGAGCAGCCCGCAGCTCTGGCATACAGAGGAGTAGATACAAAAGCCCCGCCCAACAGCGGAGCTCAAGCCAACTGCAGAACTCCAGCAGAGCCCTCTTCCAGGGGCAGGGAGCCACGCAATTGGGCCACGTCCCTTGGTGGCTGTTGCCTCACTGCACCAAAATGGTGACCTCAGGGGTCAACTGCTGCTCTGGCTAAGCAGTCATGGGGTTTTGGCGCCGCCCCGCCCGCAGAATGGCATCTGCAGGTAGGTCAAAACACACCGGCCACGCTGCTCTTATTTTCTGATTTGTCTTCACTTACCTATGTTCCATGTCTAAACAAATAATATGCACAATGACAGTAATGAGAGTTTTTCTAACAAATGGTCAAATTTCTAGGAAAGATGCAAAAATAATATCAGGCTCCTCTTAGAAAATTAATGTAAATATTGCAAATAAGGGAAAATGGAGTCAGTGCTGAAGTAGGGAACAGTGTGAAGAAGTAGCCACCAATTTAGAGAAATTTCATTCCTTTATTTAACACATGTTTGAATCTGGAGCAAAGAGCAGGAGCCCTCTGCTTAGAACTACTTCATGCTGAGGACTGACAGCTTTCAGAGAGAAAACCACTCACACAAAACAGAACACCCACAGACTGTGGGTTTTTCTCTGGCCCAGCTTCCCATTAGTATGTTGGACCCCACATAGAGGAGCATATCAGAATTCAGAAAGGAATGCCCATAATTTATAGTCACATGAAAACAATATACATTTATGTGAGGTAGTATTTATATGGTTTCTAAACCAAAGGGTGTCAAATAATATACAGCAAAAAGTCTCCCTCCTTCAAACCATTTCATTTCTCCTTCCTTTAACTACAATTAACAGCTTCTTGTGTATATTCTAGAAATACTATTCCTATACTAATATATATCCTTATAGTCTTTGGTGGTTTTGTATTTGCTGTTTTCACTCAACAGTATATCCTGCAGATATTCCCATTGAACTTCCTCATTCCTTCTTACACCTGCATAGTTTACGGAGGTGCACTGTATCATGTTTTCAAAACTAATTTGCTATTATAATCTAATATCTGCAATAACCCTATTTTCAAACAAGGTCACATTCTGAGGCACTGGGGGGCAGGATTTCAACATATCTTTTGGGGAGACATAATTCAATCCATAACATCTGCATTGCCAAGAGTGAAGGGAAACTGGCATGCTCATACACTGATAATGAGAGTGTGAATTGTTTCACCTTTTTTTTTTTTTTCTGCCGTACACGGGCCTCTCACTGTTGTGGCCTCTCCCACTGCGAAGCCTGGACGCGCAGGCTCACGGGCCCAGCCGCTCCGCGGCACGTGGGATCTTCCCGGACCGGGGCACGAACCCATGTCCCCTGCATCGGCAGGTGGACTCTCAACCACTGCGCCACCAGGGAAGCCCTGTTTCACCTTTTAAAATGGCAATTTGTCAATATGTATTAAAATTTTTTTAATGTGTCTATTTTCTGAAATAGCAATCTCAATATTTTGTTTTTATCCTAGGCAGGTAATTACATAGGAACAAAATGTTACATGGAAAAAGAAGGTCTTTCTTTGCAGTGTTCTTTATAGCATTAAAACAGAAAATAATCATAGGTAATTGGTTAAATGGATTATGATCCAGTAAGATGAAGATATTATTGAGTTCCACAATGAAATGCTATGCTTCCCACTGATAGCAACACTTATCATTGTCAAAAAGGCTGGCTGTGGCCTCAGATGATGGCCTTTTAATTTTCTTTTTAAATTTAGAGTAAAATAAAACAGGTAATAATTAATATATGCCCATTCTAATTGTTAAAATATTGTTACCAACTACTTAGAACTAACAACAAAAAACAAATGTTGGTGAGGATGTGTGGAAATGAAAACCCTCATGTACTCTTGGTGGGCATGTATACTGGTGCAACTATTATGGAAAACAGTATGGAGTTTCCTCAAAAAATTAAAAATGGGGGACTTCCCTGGTGGTCCAGTGGCTAAGACTCCTGGAAAAAGAAGGTCTTTGCAGTGTTCTTTATAGCATTAAAACAGAAAATAATCATAGGTAATTGGTTAAATGGATTATGATCCAGTAAGATGAAGATATTATTGAGTTCCACAATGAAATGCTATGCTTCCCACTGATAGCAACACTTATCATTGTCAAAAAGGCTGGCTGTGGCCTCAGATGATGGCCTTTTAATTTTCTTTTTAAATTTAGAGTAAAATAAAACAGGTAATAATTAATATATGCCCATTCTAATTGTTAAAATATTGTTACCAACTACTTAGAACTAACAACAAAAAACAAATGTTGGTGAGGATGTGTGGAAATGAAAACCCTCATGTACTCTTGGTGGGCATGTATACTGGTGCAACTATTATGGAAAACAGTATGGAGTTTCCTCAAAAAATTAAAAATGGGGGACTTCCCTGGTGGTCCAGTGGCTAAGACTCCACGCTCCCAATTCAGGGGGCCTGGGTTCAATCCCTGGTCAGGGAACTAGATCCAACATGTCACAACTAAGAGTTCTCATGCCGCAACTAAAAGATCCTGCATGCCACAACTAAGATCCGGTGCAGCCAAATAAATAAATAAATGTTTTTTAATAACTAAAAATGGAACTACTATACGATCCAGCAATTTCACTTCTGGGTATTTATTTGAAGAAAATGAGAACACTAGCTTAAAAAGATATATACACCTCCATCCTCACTGCAGCATTATTTACAATAGCCAAGACATGGAAACAACCAAAGTGTCTCTCCATGGATGAATGGTTAAAGAGATATGGTATATATAGATACAATGGAATATTATTCAACCATAAAAAGAAGGAAATTTTTGCCATTTGCAACAACATGGATGGACCTTGGGGACATTATGCTAAGTGAAATAAGTCAGAGCAAGACAAATATTGTATCTCACTTATATGTGGAATCCATAAAACAAAACCAAACAAACAAAAAACCAAGCTCATAGATACAAAGACTAGATTGGTGGTTGCCAGAAGCCAAGGGTAGGTGTTAGGTGAAATGGGTGAAGGGAATCAGAAGGCACAAACTTCCAGTTATAAAGTAAATAAGTCCTTGGGGTGTTATGTACAGCATGGTGACTATAGTTAGAATACTATACTGCACATTTGAAAGCTGTTGAGAGTAGATCTTAAAAGTTCTCATCACAAGAAAAAAATTCTATAACTATGTATGGTGATGGATGTTAACTAGACTTCCTGTGGTGATCATTTCACAATACATACAAATATTGAATCATAATGTTGTACACTTGAAACGAATGTCAATTATATCTGAATAAAAATATATCACTAGCTTGTGTGTACATTTTATTTGGATCCTGTACACTTAGTGACAAGAAAACATGCTTACAATATAAAATTACATAAAAAACAGCTTATAAAACAGTATCAATATTATGGTCCCATTTATATAAAAACATATTTATATTAAAAGTGCAAAGAGAACCTTCTTAAAGGTTACACACCAAAATGTATAATAATCAGTTAATGCACGAAATTCTTCTAAAAAGTTTTTTTCTAGATGGTGGAATTAAAGAATATTTTAATTTACATTTTTTGCTCCTCTGATATTTCTAATTTTTCTATCATGAACGTGCGATAAAGACTAAACAAACAGTGGTTTAACCAAATGAAATGGGGCTGCTTGGATGGCTAATGATGGGTCTCAAAAGTTGATACCAGGTGAGCAGTGCCAAGGAGGGATGGGGAAGTCAGGAGAGCGAACAGATGCTATAGCCCCAGGAATTCTCTCCCTTCTGCGGGGTGGACCTCCAGGGCCCCTGGGTTACCCCTGGTCTCTAGGGGTCCGCCTTGCTGTGCTGGGATGCACAGGGCCTTCATCAGGAGCCTGGGTGCTCTTTGCCCACAGGCTGGGGTGGGAGGGAGGGGAGGCTCTGATCTCAGATGGGAGGTCGTTTGCAGCAGCAGTGGCACCCCACAACAGGAGGTGGCGTCTGCTCAAAAATGCAAGGGTCACAGTAGGACAGTAAAAATACACTTTGTATATGCAGGCACTAAAGGTCCTCCTCCCTCTACCTGCTTGGGGAGAGCAGAACTGGCCAGGTGGGTACTTTCCCCTCACCCCCACAGATCAGCTGACCTTCTCCAAGAGATCATGTTCTCACAAACCTCTGGCCTTTTGAACCTCCCTATTGCCATTCTCAAGAATAGCCTTTCCCCACACCAAGTTTCAAATCTCTAAATCCTGTTGTCCTTTAAATCCATTTCAAATGCTGCTTTTTTTTAGGTTCCCGCCCCTGGTCCTAGGATGGAGGGAGAACAGACCACAGACATACTGTAATACTATGAGAGGGAACAGCAGTGTCCAGCTAATGAAAAAAAGGACAAGAGTACCCTACTTCATTTATAATTGTGGATTCAGAGACCTTCCATGGAGACAAGTGTTGAAAGTTCCCACCCTTTCATGGCAAAAAATATTGTAAGATATGTGGGCCCCTAAGACATACTCCATTTTGTCAAATACCCTAAAGTTCGTTGGGATTCAGGGTGCGTCCTTCCTCAGGCCCCTACAACTGGTCAGTTTCCAAATAGATAGCACTTAAGGCTACAGAACAAGCCTCTAAGTTCCATTTATCAGTATCCAAGGAAGAGCCATTGAGAGGACCTGGCAATATTTGCCAGACACACTTGTTTCTGAAATGGGTGATTCACTTCAGAAAATAATTCCATGGCTCATTCCTGGACCTCCTGGCTGTGTTCTGGCCTCTCCTGGGGTTATTACCTTGCCACCTCTGTATTGGTGGAGTTAAGCAAATATTTTCATGAAAACTTTAGGATCAAAATTTAGCTCTCCCACTGTCATGGCTTCCCTCTGCTTTCTCTTCTACCACAGTCCAGCCCTAATGACCTTGACCTAACTCACGAAGAGACAGCAGGGCATCGTGGTTAAAAGCATGATCTTGGAAGCCAATCTGCCTGGGTTCAGATCTTGGCTCTGACATTACATAACTGTGACATGGAACAAATTACTAAACATCTGTATGCCTCAGTTTCCTTAAGATAATAGTACCTACCTCACAAGACTGTTTTGTTAACATAAGTTATTATAAGCACTTAAAACAGTGACTGGTATGTGGTACAGGTTACAAAAATGCTTGCTAAATAAAATAAATAAATACCTGTACTCGACCGGATTATTTCTGTCCCAACAACATGGCCCAGCAGGTCATATTGATTCAGTCGAGAGCCATCCTGTGCCACTTCCACAGATTTGTTCTTCCCAAGAGTCCAAGAGTAAACTACTTCGGCTGTTGTATAGGCATCTAAGGCAGAACAAAGTCAAGAAGGAGAAGTAAAGGGAAAGGAAAATGATTATCTTTGATACTAAACTTGCATGAGATTGAAATACAACTTCCATCCCAAAAGAGTTTTAGGCATGTGGTATATCTTCAACTGAAGTACATTTATCCATGCATGTATTAAATACTTGTTGAACAATTACTAACAGTTTATGCTGGATACACAGAAGTAAACCCAAAGTGGTCTCTTGCTTCAATGACTCACAGTCTTCTGGACTGCCAATTAATTGTTAAACTTTTCCTTCTCTTGGAGGATAGAGAGTAGGGGCAAGGGGAGGAATGGTTAAAATATTACCTAATGCAGATGTCACAAATTCAAATGCCCACAGGAGCTAGAGAGGTATCTTAAATGACCAAATCAGGCTAGTTGTAGGAAAAATAAACTGCTAGAAATGTAATAAATTTTTCTTTAATTAATTATGGGGTGAACATATGAAATAATGTAAAATATCATACTGGGGATATTTTAAATTAAAAATTACAAATTAAAAAAGCAATAATTAATGATTACAATTTTATTTTGAAATTTATTACCACTTTAATTTTGCAAACCAGAAACCTGCCACCATTTCTTCTGCATCAGCGTGTTAATGTCAGGTCTTGTATTTGGAATTCCAATGTCGAGTACAGAATTTAGTACAGATTAATTTTAACAGGGGTGTGGGTAAGGAAATGGTGAGGGAATGAGGAGTGAGGTTATTTAGTTTTAGTCAGTATCTTAAAAGAATAGAGTTGCTTTCTTTCCAGACACAGATTAACTCTTTGCACAGTGGGTTTTATACTTGGGGTGAGCACTTTGCCCCCCTAACTCAGATATCTAGGCTCATAATAAAGGGAAGCTGACAACCATACTGCTCACCCTCTTCATTCATTTTTGAGCTGTTTATTGTTCAAGTCATTGGGAGGTCTCCAGCTCATGATGGCAGCTATTATGTCCATAATATGCTCTACTTAAACCGTTTACCACAGAGCAAATAATTGCTAGTCAATCTACCAGTGAATGAACATAAATTCTGTATCCCTACAAAACTTTGCAATGTTGGATACGTATTGCATAAAAGTTTGACATTAACACTTACATGTATTAATTGTGATCTGCTTATGTTACATTTTTTAGGACTTTTTTCAATATATTCAAGTAAACCATTTTCTGATTTGCTTATAATGGACAACATGCCCAAAAGTTGTTCATTCACATCAAAATTCTCATTGAAATTATGAGAAAATACACATAACTATCATAAGTGACAAAAGAAAATGCCACAAGAAATCTAACTTTTAAACATAATATGCCCTGATATGGTCTCAGTCATTTCTTCAACTCACTGACAAAAATACTTCTGGTTCAATGTATAATTTCTACTGCAATTAAAGACATTTTTATAAATCTTGTGTCTATAAAATATCTTGATGCCTGTGAAGGTTTATTGCTTAATTAATGCATAACGGCTTTTCCCAGCAGCAACACTTAATGTATATATTCAAATACAAAACCTGTTGAACTTTCAGTCTATTTAATAAAATTAAGATTTTCAATGTACATCTTTTAAAATATATCAATTATGGTTCTTATAATGGATTGCATAATGTTGATATCTGAAGTTTTATTTTTCAACAAAAGCATACTGTGTATGCATAGAAACAGTGTATAAATATTCTTCATTTTTATTAGGAAATGCAAACTTGCCATCTTTTTTGAAATAGTCCTTTCAGTCTTTTATTTATTTATTTTAAATTTTTATAGCTATGGGTACAAGAACTATGTCACTTTCCTCTTAATTCAACTAGGAGCTCTTAAATCTATCAATTAAGTGAGTTGATTAATGGCAACTGACATTGGACCCTGTTTTCAGGGAGACAGCAGAAAGTGTACATATACAAGGGACAGCCACTACTCAGCCCCAGCTGTTTGCGGCCATGTGGGGATTTGAGTCCAATGTTGTCCAATCTTCTGATTTCATAAAATAATAAACAAATCTGGAATTTTGTATGACATCTCCCAAATTTCAAATCTTGGAGGATAATTTTGAAGGTTATTAACACTGTATAGATCAAATAAATGACATCTGCAAACCACCAACTTGTAATCTCTTGTCTAGAGATTTTCCCCTATGGATGGCTGTGGTCTTTTGTGATTCAGTTTTGTAAACAAAGCATCCTCTGCTGCCTATGGGGTATCTAGGGCTCCAAAGTAGAATTGAGATCTTTAAACTACAATCACCAAGAAGAAAGGGATATCCTCTCCTCAGGACTCTTCTCACACACTTACCTAAAACTTATACTAAGACTATTAAGTGAGGACTATCAAAAGGCTATTAATAAAATGTGATTTCACAAGGTCCTTGTCCTCTCATTTTCCCCGGTGCCTTCCATCCTTAATATATATGTTTGGGTTCTACTATTCCTAAACATATAATTACCTGTATATGTCTTCTTTTATTTTTATTTTTTTATTATTAGGTTTTTATTTTTTTATACAGCAGGTTCTTATTAGTCATCAATTTTACACACATCAGTGTATACATGTCAATCTCAATCGCCCAATTCATCACACCACCATCCCCACCCACCCTGCAGCTTTCCCCCCATGGTGTCCATAGGTTTGTTCTCTACATCTGTGTCTCAACTTCTGCCCTGCAAACCGGTTCATCAGTACCACAGTTCTAGGATCCACATACATGCATTAATATACGATATTTGTTTTTGTGTTTCTGACTTACTTCACTCTGTATGACAGTCTCTAGATCCATCCACGTCTCAACAAATGACCCAATTTTGTTCCTTTTTATGGCTGAGTAATATTCCACTGTATATATGTACCACATCTTCTTTATCCATTCATCTGTCGATGGGCATTTAGGTTACTTCCATGACCTGGCTATTGTAAATCGTGCTGCAATGAACATTGGGGTGCACGTGTCTTTTTGAATTATGGTTTTCTCTGGGTATATGCCCAGTAGTGGGATTGCTGGGTCATATGGTAATTCTATTTTTAGTTTTTTAAGGAACCTCCATACTTCTTGGCCATCTGTATGTCTTCTTTGGAGAAATGTCTATTTAGGTCTTCTGTGCATTTTTGGATTGCGCTGTTTGTTTAATATTGAGCTGCAGGAGGTGTTTATATATTTTGGAGATTAATCCTTTGTCAGTTGCTTCGTTTGCAAATATTTTCTCCCATTCTGAGGGCTGTTTTTTGGTATTGTTTATGGTTTCCTTTGCTGTGCAAAAGGTTTGAAGTTTCATTAGGTCCCATTTGTTTATTTTTGTTTTTATTTCCATTACTCTAGGAGGTGGAATTACTGTAGCTATGTAGTATAGTCTGAAGTCAGGGAGTCTGATCCCTCCAGCTCTGTTTTTGTCCCTCAAGACTGCTTTGGCTATTCGGGGTCTTTTGTGTCTCCATACAAATTTTAAGATTTTTGGTTCTAGTTCCGTAAAAAATTCCATAAGCAATTTGATAGGGATTGCATTGAATCTGTAGATTGCTTTGGGTAGTAGAGTCATTTTCACAATATTCATTCTTCCAATCCAAGAACATGGTATATCTCTCCATCTGTTGGT
>NC_041234.1:119488642-119488928 GCF_002837175.3 Physeter macrocephalus
AATTTCATTCTTTTACATGTAGCTGTCCAGTTTTCCCAGCACCACTTATTGAAGAGACTGTCTTTTCTCTATTGTATATCCTTGCCTCCTTTGTCATAGATTAGTTGACCATAGGTGCGTGGGTTTATCTCTGGGCTTTCTATCTTGTTCCATAGATCTATGTTTCTGTTTTTGTGCCAGTAGCATATTGTCTTGATTACTGTAGCTATGTAGTATAGTCTGAAGTCAGGGAGTCTGATTCCTCCAGCTCCGTTTTTGTCCCTCAAGACTGCTTTGGCTATTCGGG
>NC_041234.1:119489733-119491859 GCF_002837175.3 Physeter macrocephalus
CTGTTTGCTAGTATTTTGTTGAGGATTTTTGCATCTATATTCTTCAGTGATATTGGTATGTAATTTTCTTTTTTTGTAGTATCTTTGACTGGTATTGCTATCAGGGTGATGGTGGACTCACAGAATGAGTTTAGCAGTGTTCCTTCCTCTGAAATTTTTTGGAAGAGTTTGAGAAGGATGCGTGTTAGCTCTTCTCTAAATGTTTGATAGAACTCACCTGTGAAGCCATCTGTTCCTGGACTTTTGTTTGTTGGAAGATTTTTAAACACAGTTTCAATTTCATTACATGTGATTGGTCTGTTCATATTTTCTATTTCTTCCTGGTTCAGTCTTGGAAGGTTATACCTTTCTAAGAATTTGTCCATTTCTTCCAGGTTGTCCATTTTATTGGCCTAGAGTTGCTTGTAGTAGTCCCTTAGGATACTTTGTATTTCTGCGGTGTCTGTTGTAACTTCTTCTTTTTCATTTCTAATTTTATTGATTTGAGTCCTCTCCCTCTTTTCATTGTCATTTGTCTCTAGGTATTTTTTGATTTCCTCTTTGAGTTCTTCAGTGATCTCTTGGTTGTTTAGTAACGTATTGTTTAGCTTCCATGTGTCTATGTTTTTTTACGTTTTTTTCTGTGTAATTCATTTCTAATCTCATAGTGTTGTGATCAGAAAAGATGCTTGATCTGATTTCAATTTTCTTAAATTTACTGAGGCTTGATTTGTGACCCAAAATGTGATCTATCCTGGAGAATGTTCCATGCACACTTGAGAAGAAAGTGCAATCTGCTGTTTTTGGATGGAATGTCCGATAAATATCAATTGAATCTATCTGGTCTATTGTGTCATTTAAAGCTTCTGTTTCCTTACTTATTTTCATTTTGGATGATCTGTCCATTGTTGTAAGTGAGATGTTAAAGTCCCCCACTATTATTGTGTTACTGTTGATTTCCTCTTTTACAGCTGTTAGCAGTTGCCTTACATATTGAGGTGCTCCTCTGTTGGGTGCATATATATTTATAATTGTTATATCTTCTTCTTGGGTTGAGCTCTTGATCATTATGTAGTGTCCTTCCTTGTCTCTTGTAACATTCTTTATTTTAAAGTCTATTTTATCTGATATGAGTATTGCTACTCCAGCTTTCTTTTGATTTCCATTTGTATAGAATATCTTTTTCCATCCCCTCACTTGCAGTCTGTATGTGTCCCTAGGTCTGAAGTTGCTCTCTTGTAGACAGCATATATATGGGTCTTGGTTTTGTTTCCATTCAGCAAGCATGTGTCTTTTCGTTGGAGCATTTAATCCATTCACATTTAAGTTAATTATTGATATGTATATTCCTATGACCACTTTTTTAATTGTTTTGGCTTTGTTTTTGTCGGTCCTTTTCTTCTCTTATGTTTCCCACTTAGAGACGTTCCTTTACCATTTGTTGTAGAGCTGGTTTGGTGGTGCTGAATTCTCTTAGCTTTTGCTTGTCTGTAAAGCTTTTGATTTCTCCATCGAATCTGAATGAGATCCTTGCTGGCTAGAGTAATCTTTGTTGTAGGTTCTTCCCTTTCATCACTTTAAGTATATCATGCCACTCCCTTCTGGCTTGTAGAGTTTCTGCTGAGAAATCAGCTGTTAACCTTATGGGAGTTCCCTTGTATGTTATTTGTCATTTTTCCCTGGCTGCTTTCAATAATTTTCATTTTTGCCAGTTTGATTACTATGTGTCTCGGTGTGTTTCTCCTTGGGTTTATCCTGTATGGGACTCTCTGCTTCCTGGACTTGGGTGGCTATTTCCTTTCCCATGTTAGGGAAGTTTTCGACTATAATCTCTTCAAGTATTTTCTCAGGTCCTTTCTCTCTGTCTTCTCCTTCTGGGACCCATATAATGCGAATGTTGTTACGTTTAATGTTGTCCCAGAGGTCTCTTAGGCTGTCTTCATTTCTTTTCATTCTTTTTTTCTTTATTCTATTCTGCAGCAGTGAATTCCACCATTCTGTCTTCCAGGTCACTTATCTGTTCTTCTGCCTCAGTTATTCTGCTATTGATTCCTTCTAGTGTAGTTTTCATTTCAGTTATTGTATTGTTCATCTCTGTTTGTTTGTTCTTTAATTCTTCTAGGTCTTTGTTAAACATTTCTTGCATC
>NC_041234.1:119491930-119518139 GCF_002837175.3 Physeter macrocephalus
GTATTGTTCATCTCTGTTTGTTTGTTCTTTAATTCTTCTAGGTCTTTGTTCAACATTTCTTGCATCTTCTCGATCTTTTCCTCCATTCTTTTTCCGAGCTCCTGGATCATCCTCACTATCATTATTCTGAATTCTTTTTCGGGAAGGTTGCCTATCTCCACTTCATTTAGTTGTTTTTCTGGTGTTTTATCTTGTTCCTTCACCTGGTACGTAGCCCTCTGCCTTTTCACCTTGTCTATCTTTCTGTGAATGTGGTTTTTGTTCCAAAGGCTACAGGATTGTAGTTCTTCTTTTTTCTGTATATGTCTTCTTATCTTTGCCATTCAAGTGGTTGTAACTCCCTATGGTTAAAGGACAAAGCAGTGTTCTGCCCAATATACCCAAGAGTTTGACAATGGAAATTAGAACAGGTCTGTTCTGGGAAGCGGTAGGTGATGGAAGATATTATCCACCCCCAAGAGAGAAAAGGAATTTCTTGCTGAATCTCTTAACTTAAACTGAGTACCTTGAACATACAATCCTGAATATTAGCACTAAAAATCCTAGCATGTTCTAGTACAGATGTGACAATAAATTTTGCAGCTACCAGTACCTTAGAAACTTCACTGGGCCCAGAGTGGCAACTTGTTTTATGCAAAAAGCAATGGTTTCATTTCTTTGACAATAATTAAAAGGAGGTAAAAATATTTTCTTCTCATTTGTTGGAGGTCAAATCAGGAAAGGTAAAAACTACTAAAGGAAGAGAAGGAAGAGGGAGAAATATATTCAAAAAAACAAATTGAAAACTACTTGATTGTCTGCTCACAGCCTGACCCCATGTTTGTTAAAAAGGTTAATAAGGCACAGTGAGCACCACCAGTATGCCCACAATCTATTGATGGAGACAGATATTGCACAATAGTTATAGCACAAGCCTAAACATGAGATGTATGCACACTAATGAAACAAAAGCAAGTGTTAAGTGAAACCAGAAGGAGGCTCTATTGATTCTGCTTAGAGTCTAGTGTTAGAGAAGGATTCATAAACTGGGTGATACTCAGAAGATGAGGTCACATTTAGTAGGTATAGAAGGACTTCCCTAGCCAAAGAACAACACAGAAAAGGCAAAAATCCATATGAGAGCATGGAGTGTTAAGGGAATTAATGGTATCCCCAGACTTACAGGCTAAAAGGAAGCTGAGGTTATATTATAAAATATCTTATTTGTCCACACCAAGAAATAAGGGTTTTATGGCCTTAAATGACACATTAGACCAGTTGGACTTAATAGATATTTAAAGGACATTCTGTCCAAAAACATCCGAATATACATTCTTTTCTGTGCACATGGAAGTTCTCCAGGATAGATCACATTCTGGCCACAAAGCAAGTCTCAATAAATTTAAGAAGATAGATATTATATCAAGCATCTTTTCTGACCACAAAATATGAAACTAGAAATCAATTATAGGAAGAAAAATGAAGAAAACACAACACGTAGATGCTAAACATCATGCTACTAAAAAACCAATGGGCTAACGAAAAAAATCAGAGAGGAAATCAGAAAATACCTTGAAACAAATGAAATGAAAGCACAACATTCAAAAAGCTATGGGATGCAGCAAATGCAGTTCTAATAGGGAAGTTTATGGTAATACAAGCCTATGTCAGGAAACAAGAAAAATCTCAAATAAACAACCTAACCTACCATCTAAAGGAATTAGAAAAAGAAGAACAAAGAAAGTCCAGAGTCAGCAGAAGGAAGGAAATTATAAAGATCAGGGGGGAAAAAATGAGGTAGAGATAAAAAAATAACAACCCACAACAATAGAAAAGATCAATGAAACCAAGAGCTGGGTTTTTGAAAAGATAAATAAAATTGACAAGACTTTAAGCCATGCTCATTAAGAAAAAAAAGAGAGGATGCAAATAAACAAAATAAGAAATGAAAGAGGAGAAATTACAATGAATATTACAGAGATACAAAAAATCATAAGAGAATACTATGAATATATGCCAACAAATTGGACAACCTAGAAGAAATGGATAAATTCCTAGAAACATACACTCTTCCACAACAGAAGTCAGAAAGAACTAGGTGATCTGAACAGACTGATCACTAGTAGTGAAATTGAATTAGTAATAAAAAAACTCCCCAAAAACAAAAATCCAGGACTAGACAGCTTCACAGAAGAATTCTACTAAGTATACAAAGAAGAATTAATACCTATCCTTCTCAAACTATTCCAGAACATTGAAGAGGAGGGAACATCTGCCATTTCATTCTATGAGGCCACTATTACCATGATACCCAACCAAAGACAATACAAGAAAAGAAAATTACAGGCCAATATCTCTGATGAATATAGATGCACAAATCCTCAACAAAATACTAGCAAACCAAATCCAACAATATATAAAAAGCATTATATACCATGATCAAGTGGAAATTATTCTAGTATGCAATAATGGTTCAATATCCACAAATCAATCAGCATGGTATACCACATGATCATCTCAATAGATGCAGAAAAAGCATTTTACAAAATTCAAAGTCCATTTATAATAAAAACTCTCCAGAAAGTGGGCATAGAGGGAACATATCTCAAAATAATAAAGGCGATCTATGACAAACCCACAGCTAACATTGTGTTTTCAATGGTGAAAAGCTGAAAGCTTTTCCTCTAAACTCAGGAACAAGACAAGGATGACCACTCTTGCCATTTCTGTTTAACATAGTATTGGAAGTCCTAGCCACAGCAATCAAACAAGAAAAAAAAGGTGTCCATATTAGAAGGAAAGAGGTAAAACAGTCACTCTTTGCAGACACTATACATAGAAAATGCTAAAGTCTCCACCAAAAAACTATTAGAACTAATAAATTAATTCAGTAAAATTGTAGGATTCAAGATTAATATACAGAAATCTGTTGCTGTTCTATACACTAATAATAAACTATCAGAAAAAGGAAACAAGAAAATGATCCCATTTACAATTGTATTAGAAAGAATAAAATAAGAAGGAATAAATTTAACCAAGGAAGCAAAGGACCTATATTCTGAAAACTGTAAGTCATTGATGAAGGAAATGGAAGATGATACAAACAAATGGAAAGATATCCCATGTTTACAGATTGGAAGAATTAAAATAGTTAAATTGTTTAATATTGTTAAAATGTCCATACTACGCAAAGCAATCCACAGATTTAATACAATCCCTATCAAAATATCTATGACATTTTTCACAGAACAAGCACAAATAATCCTAAAATTTGTATGGGAGCACAAAAGACCCCAAAGAGCCAAAGCAATCTTGAGAATAAAGAACAAAGCTGGAAGTTATGATCCCTGACTTCAGACTGTATTACAAAGCTACAGTAATCAAAACAGTATGATACTGGCACAAAAACAGAAATATAGATCAATAGAACAGGATAGAAGGTCCAGAAATAAAGCCACGTACTTACAGCCAATTAAACTATGACAAAGGAGGCAAGAATATACAATGGAGAAAAGACAGCCTCTTCAATAAATGTTGCTGGGAAAACAGCTACCTACATGTCAAAGAATGAAATTCAAACACTCCCTCATACCATATACAAAAATAAACTCAAAATGGATTAAAGACCTAAATGTAAGACCGGAAACCATAAAATTCCTAGAAGAAAACATAGGCAGAGCACTCTTTGACATAAGTGTTAGCAGTATATTTTTGGATTGTCCCTTTAAGCAAAGGAAACAAAAGGATAAGTAAACAAATGGGACCTAACTAAACTTAAAAGCTTTTGTGCAGCAAAGGAAACCATCAACAAAACAAAAAGACAACCTACTGAATGGGAGAAAATATTTGCAAATGATACGTCCCATAAGGGGTTAATATCCAAAATATATAAACAGTTCATATAACTCAATATCAAAAACAACCCAAAAAACTTGATTAAAAAAGAGGGAGAAGACCTGAATAGACATTTTCCCAAAGACATACAGATGGTCAACAGTCACATGAAAAGATGCTCAATATTCCTAACCATCATGGAAATGCAAGTCAAAACCACAATGAGATATCACCTCACATGTGTTATAATGGCTGTCATCAAAAAGACCACAAATAACAAACTTGGCAAGGATATGGAGAAAAGGGAAACCTAGTACACTAGTACAATGTTAGTGGGAATGTAAGTTGGTGCAGCCACTATGGAAAACAGTATGGAGGTTCCTCAAAAAACTAAAAATAGAACTACCATATGATCCAGAAATTCTACTCCTGGGTGTACATATGCAGAGAATGAAAATATTAATTTGCAAAGATTATCTGCACCCCAAGGTTCAAAGCAGCATTATTTGCAATAGCCAAGATATGGAAGCAAGTTAAGTGTCCATCAACAGATGAATGGATAAAGACAATATATTGTGTGTGTTTGTGTGTGTGTGGGGGGGGTAAAATGGGATGTTAGTCAACCATAAAAAAGAATGAAATTTTGATATTTGCAACAGCAACATGGATGGACTTGAAGGGTATTACGCTCAGTGAAATAAGTCAGACAAGGAAAGACACATACTGTATGTTATCACTTATATACAGAATCTAACAATTGCAACAAACTAATGAATATAAGAAAACAGAAACAGACTCCCAGATATACAGAACAAACTGGTTCTTACCAGTGGGAAGAGGACTTGGGGAAGGGCAAGATAGGGGTAGGGGATAAAGAGACACAAACTATACTATGTATAAAATAAGTAAAATACAGGGATATACTGTACAGCACAGGGAATATAGCCAATAATTTATAATAACTTTAAATGAAGTATAATACATTAAAATATTGAATCACTATGTTGTACACCGGAAGCTAATATAATATTTTAAATTAACTATACTTAAATTTTTAAAAATGAAATAAGGGTTTTAGTCCATAGGCTATAAGTTCTTGTGGACATGCCTGAAATAGAGAGATGATATGGCCAGATGTATAATTTGGAAAGATTGCTCAACCTGCAGTATGGATGCCTGGTTAGAAAGAGTGAAACTAAAGCCAAGACAGTAGTTAAAAGGCCATCACAACGTTTGGTGTGAATGACATTTAGGACACAATATAGAGTATTAGACAGTGGGATGAATTAATTGGAATAGGGAGGAGATCTCAGGGGCAGAATATAACTGGTGGCTTTTCATGATGGTTAAGAAAGAAAAGGAGGAAGTCTAAGGAAGGATTCTAGATGACACAGAGTTTGTAACTTTTGCAAGTACTTGGCTAATGATGGAATTCATTCACCCACTGGGGAAGAGAACTCTTCCCCTTTAGGCCTTCTCCTTCTTCTCTCCTTCCTCCCTGACCTTTGGGTTCCTGTAAGCCCTCAAATTCCCTCACATAGAGTCCTAAGCCTTCTCCTCAGTTTCATTTTTTTTTCACGGAGGAGCAGGGGTAGAGTGGCTTGGGAAATGGATACTGCAGAAAGAATATCTATCAGACAATCAGAACTACAGAATTCCCAGAATGGCCCCCTCAACATATATTGTATTGGCTATGATGGCACTAACATCTCTTTGCCTTTAGTTGCTTTGCCAAATGCCTCCTTCTGTTACTCAAGCCTTGGTATGTGCCAGCCCCAGGAATATGGGAAGTAAACATCAATCCTGCCATGATAACACCAATGAGAAGGCATTCCCTTTGAACTCATACTGTCAAAGAATGATTGCTAGCTTGCTTGATTGATTAAGTCAGTCACTCATTCAACAAATACTCAGACATTATATTAGATAGTTAATGTACAGAGATCATAAGACATTTGAAGTCCCATCCTTTCATCGAGCTTATAGTCTAGTGGAAAAAGACAGAAAATATATAAGTAGTTAAAGATAATATCATACAGTGATAAGTGCTATAAAAAAATAAAACAGTTTATGAGGTGGGGAGGGGGTTCATTAGATACAGTGATCACAGAAAACCCCTTTGAGGGGGTGGCTTTTAAGCAGGAAACTGGAAAATAAGCAAAAGCTAGAGCTTGCTGGAGAATATTTCAGGCCACAAACAAACAAACAACCACAAAAAACAGAAAGTGCAAAGTCTTCTAAATGGGAAACATCTTGCAGTGTTGCAGTGTTCTAGGAACTTGCAGAAGGCTGATGGAAAGGGGAAAGAGATATGAGATGAGGTTGAAGAGATAAACAACAACCCGAATACAGGATCTAAACCAAGGCAGGGAACACAAAAGAAGGTTTTAGAGAAAAAAAAATAATCAGTTTGGTTTGGGCATATTCAGTAAAAGTACAAGAGTTCTGATGAACATAACTACAGCCTAAGGCTGGCATACATATAAAACCAAATGGAAACAAACACTGTATACGTTTATAACTAATTCAAATACTTAGTCAGGATTTTAAATTATCCAAAGTTACAGGGTAAGTTATAGGCACTAGTTACTGGCAAAACAGGACAAATTTGGATTTCTGGCATGAAGTATATGTGTTTATGCATTTATTGAAATGATCAAGTGGTTTTTGTCCTTTATTCTATTGATATGGTGTATTACATTGATTGATTTTTGGATGTTAAGCCAACTTTATATTCCTGGGATATATCCCACTTAAAGATAGTGGATAATCCATTAATAAGTTTTTAAAATTTGGTTTGCTACTATTTTGTTGAAGATCTTTGTGTTTATATTCGTAAAGAATATTTGTCTTTTCTTTTCTTTTCTTGTGATCTTTGGTTTTGGTAGCATAGTGATACTGACCTGACTGAATGTCACCTCCTCTTCTGTATTTTACAAGACTTTTTAAAGACTTAGTAGTCATTCTTCTTTAACTGTCCGGTAAAATTCAATGGTGAAACCATCTGGACCTGGGTTTTTCCTTATGGGAAGTTATAAAATTACTAATTAAGTCTCTTGTTATAGGTCCAATAAAAATTTCTATTTTCTTTCCTCAGTCAGTTTCAGTAGTTTGTGTGTTACTAGTAATTTTTCCATTTCATCTAGGCTATATAATTTGTTGACCTATAATTTGCAGCTCACAGTTTTCCTGTATAATCCTATTTATTTCTGTAAGGTCAGTAGTGATGTCCCCTCTTTCATGATTTTAGTAATATGATTATTCTCTTGTTGTGTGTGTGTGTGTGTGTGTGTGTTTTGTGTTCCCCACACCCCTTGGTCAGTCTAGCTGAAGGTTCATCAGTTTTACTGATCTTTTCAAAGAACCAACTTTTAGATTATTTGATTTTCTTTAATGTTTTTCTATTTTCTGTTTTATTTAATTTCACTCTAATATTTATTATTTTCTTCCTTCTGCTTCTTTTAGGTTTAGTTTGCTCTTCTCTCTCTCGTTTCTTAAGGTGGAAGGTCAAGTTCTTCTTTTTAATACAGGCTTTACAGTTATAAATTTCCCTCTGAACACTGCTTTAGGCTGTTTTTACATTGTGCATAATTTTCACTAATTTCAAAATATTTTCTAATTTCCCTTGTGACTTCTTCTTTGAGCCATTGTTTATTTAGCAGTGTGTTATTTAATTTCAACATATTTGTGAATTTCCCAAATTCCCTTCTGTTATGGATTTCTAATTTCATTCAATTGAGGTTAGATAACACACTTTGTATGGTTCTAATACTTTTAAACTGACTGCATCTTGTTTTATGGCCTAACATATAGTCTACCACAGAAAATGTTCCATGTGCACTTGAGAATAATGTGTGTTCTGATATTGTTTGGTAGAGTGTAATATAAATGTTTACTAGATCTAGTTGGTTTGTAGTGTGTTCAAGTCTTCTATTTCTATGTTGATGTTCTGTCTGGTTGTTCTATTGGAAGTGGAATATTAAAACATTCAGTTTTTATTGTTGAATTGTCTATTTCTCCTTTCAATTCTTGTCAGTTTTGCTCCATGTATTTTGGGGTGCTATGATTAGGTGCATATATCTTTATAATTGTTATATCTTCCTGATGGATTGACCATTTTGTCATTATAAAATCTTCCAGGCTTCTACAGAGTGGGGGTAAAGAGGATGGGAACAGAGTTCTCTGGCCTTACTGAGAATCAGCCATTTTTCTTGACTAACACTCCTCAGATTGTTGTGAGCCTTTGGTTAGAGTTTGGAGAGAAACTTTATTTTGCCAATTTTTGAAAATGTTCTTGTTGCTTTTATGGAAGAGTGGATTTTCAGAAGTTCTCACTTCACCATTCCAGAATTGCTTCCTTATTAGAGATTTTAAGGTTAACTTTAACTGCCCACTTAAGAATTTAAACCACTCTCTCCTTCTTAATGTACTTTATTTGGTTTCCTGGACAATATGTTCCCTTTAGTTTCCTCATGCTTCACCTATCCTATCCTTCACATTTACTGAGTTATTCTCTTCTCTTTAGCCTCTAAATGTTGTAGATGACTTCTCCAGCCTTATGGCTTTAAATATCATCTATATGGATGAAACCTGAATTAAATCTCCAGTCCAGATATCTTTTCTGAACACCAGACTTACATTCCATATAATCAGCACCCAGAAGCACTAGTTGTGTCCCTTATCAAGCATGAACCCCATCAGGTGTAACCATTATCCTGACTATTGTTTCTATGTGTAAATTCCTTCCTGGCATTTGTTGGGAAATTTATATTTTTTTTTCTGAATTTCAAATACTGAGAAAAATAGTTGAGAAATCAGCAAATGGAAAAATTATAATTATTATATTATATATTATATTATATTATTATATTATAATTATTATTATAATTATTATAATTCTACGATAAGAATTAAAGCTTAACAATAGACACAGAAACATTACTGGCTTAAAGAAATCTACTAATGTCAAGTGAAAAGCAAGAACAGGAAATGCTGGCACACTGAGTCAAAAGTATTGAAATTCGAAATATCAGCACAGGAGTACATGTTGATCAGATCAGTTGATTTTGCTTATTATAAGTGTATCTTTGTAGCCCTGTATGCTGCTAATAGCAAGTCATTCTTGCAAATTATATATTAAGTCTATATGCATAGTATACAATATACAAACCCTGTGAGTGTCCTCTCAAGATATAACAAGTTTGAGAAGCAAAATAAACCCTTAAACTGGCAATTTTGACATTTGATTTTGTATAGTTCTGTTACCTTGCTAAGAGATCCAAATGTTTTAATTCAAATACTACCCAATAAGATTTGCTGGTGTTTTCCAGTGTTTGAGTATCTTCTATAGTAATGTTACTGGCATTTGCTAATACTTCTAAACTTGTTATTTCTTATTTTTAAAAGTTGTATATCCATAATAATGAGCAAAGAGCATGAAAGTCTGAAGTGTTTTATGAATAACATTTAATTTATGAAATTCTTGGGAATTCCAACTCTTATTCCTGATTTCCATAATTTAATATGATAGAAATTTGGAAATACTACCAATAGCAATGACGGATGAACTATTAAAGACTTCTAACACCATAGATTAGTTTTGCTTATTTTTATGTATGACATAAATGGAATCATGCACTATATACATGGATGTGTCTGGCTTTCACTCAGCATTAAACCTGTGACCTCATCCAGATTGAGTTGTTGAGTATAATATGCTTGTCATTCTTGTATAGTATTCCATTGTATGAATATGTCACAGATATTTTTATTGAAGTATAGTTGATTTACAATGTTGTGTTAATTTCTTTGTCACAGATTTTTAATCCATTTTGATGGACATTAGGGTAGTATCAAGTCTACTAAAATTAGCTCTGCTATGAACATTCATTATATGCCTTTGGTAGACATAAGTACTGATTTATGTTTGGAAATATACTCAGGACTAGAGATGCTAGGCTATATGATACATGTATGTCCAGCACTAGTAGATACCACCAAACAACTTCCCAAAACCTTTGTACAAATTTACATTCCTATCAGAAATGCACTTTAGTTATTCTAGTGGGTGTGGAGTAATATTCTCTGGACTGTAATTTGCATTTCCCTGCTGACTAATGTAATTGATCACTTTATGTGGGTGATTGGAAAACCCTGTTTTATAAGGTGACTGTTCAACACTTTGGCCTTTTTTTTCCTATTGAGGTTTCTGACTACTACTTATAGACTTGTAGGGGATATCAGTAATTATGGATTTGAGTAATTTGTCATGTACATGCAATGCAAATATTTTCTCCCACTCTATGGCTTGCCTTTTCACCATTATCTTTTGATAAAGAGAATTTCTTAATTTTTAACATATTCCATGTCATCCTCTTTTAGCTTTGTGGTTAGTGCTATTCTATGTCCTGTTTAAGTAATTTATATCTCTTCTAATATCATAAAGATATTCTCTTATGTCTTCTTCTAGAAGCTTTATTGTTTTACCTTTCACCTTTTCACATTTAGATTTGTAATCCATCTGGAATTTATTTTTGTGTATGAGAGAGATAAAGCCCCCCCCACCTCTGTGTGTGTGTGTGTGTGTGTGTGTGTGTGTGTGTGTGTGTACTTTCTGCTATGCCCCATTAGTCTATTTTTCTGTCTTTGCAACAATAATACATATTGCTTTAAAGTATACCAAAGCTTTAACACTTTAAAATAGGTCTTCTTATCTGGTATTGGATTTGATTTGATTGTAAACTCTGATTGTAAACTCTCCAGCTTTGTCTTTTTCAAGATTGTCTTAGCTATTTTTGGCACTTTTATATTTCTATTTAAACTTTAGAATCAGTGTTGTTTTCTTTGTATTTATCCTGCTTGGTGTTTACCAATTTCTTGAATCTTTGGATAACTTTCATCAATTTTAAGAATGAGTGGCCTTTAGCCACTTAATGATTGCTTTTGCTCATTTCTCTTCCTGTTTTTCTTCTACAAAATTACACATGACAATATATTTTACTGTGTCCCATGTATTTATTTACTCTTTTCTATATTTTTGTCTCTCTGTACTTCAGTTTTGCCATTTTCTATTTAACTATTTTTAAGATCTCTAATCCTGTCTTCTACTTATTAAATCCACCCTTTGAATTCTGAATTTTTGATATTGTACTTTTCCATAACTAATTTCTAATTTATTCTCCTTTATAGATTCCAATTTTCTGTTGAAATTCCCTATCTTTTATCTCTTTTATTCATCTTTTCCCTTTTTCTTGAACATATTAACCATAGTTTTTAAAAGTCCTTACCACAATCTGATATCTGAATCACCTGTAGGTCTGTTTTCATATTCTGGTTTTGGTTTTGGATCTTGGTTTTAGATCATATGATCCTGCTTATTGGTATGCCTAGTGATTTTTTATTGAATTCCAGACATTATGTAATAAAAATATAGAGTTTTCAGATGATGTTGGACTTCCACCAGAGAGACTTCATTCTTTCCTTTGTTAGGCAGATAGTGTGGCATAATTATCACCTTAATCCCATAAGGCACTGAGCTGTGTTATGGTTTTCGTTAAACTTAGTCTGCCTCTAATATTCTCTTATATTTGGGACATAGCTTCTCTAGGGTTTTAAATGGATAGCCTAGCATGTCCTCTTTTTTATAGCATTGGGAGACTGTAGGAAAGCCAGCTCTACTTTTCAAAGGTTTTCATATTAGTTATTATACTTTGTGCAAATTCAAAATTCAACAATTGTATTGAGAGGGGTATCAGTCAAGAGACTGAGATCTCTTAGATCTCTACTTTTATCACTTTAGCATTGTGTGACCATCAGAATTATTACTTTTTTTTTAATATCATCCAGCAGCAGCCCTATGCCCAGGGCCAAACTTGAATTCCAAGTTGCAATCCATGGCCAGAATTGGCAAGTACCACCAAGAATGAAGAAGCTACAGGTCACAGATTCATCTGGGAGAGGTTCTACCCTTTCTCCAGAATTTTAGTCTCTTCAATCCTTATTGCTCAACAGTTCTGGGTCTCCTAATTGTTCATGAAGGGAGCATTGTTTATCCACAAACAACTCTATCCTACCCAGAGTGGAAGTAATACTCATCTAACTTGATAATAAATCCATTAGGACAGAAATCTACAAGTCACCCTTGAGTTCTCTCTTTTTCTAATATTCCACATCTAATTCATTGGAGGATCCTCTGGGATTGTCCTTCACAATATATCCAGAATCAAATTACTTCTTACCACTTATGCCACTATCACTCTTACCTGAGCCATTATCATCTCTCATCTGAAATACTGCAATAACCTCTTAACTGGACTCCTTGCTTCTATCTTCCTCATACTTATATTTTTAATAGAGTATCCATAATGATTCTTTAAAAACCATAAATCAGATAACATAATTATTTTATTCAAAATATTCCAATCACTCCCCATTTTCCCTCAGAATAAAATGCAAAACCTTTTAATGTTCTTCAAGAATTAGATGACCTGATCCCCTCTTTGATCTCATATCTGATATACTTTTCTGACTCCCTGGCTGTTCCCTCTAACTAGAGTATTATTTCCTCAAATATCTGCCTTGTTAAACCTTTTACCTCCTCAAAATTTCTGCCCAAATATCACTTTTTCAAAGAGGCCTATGCTGATTACTCTATTTTAAGTTTCAATGGCAGTGCTCATCTTCCACCTAGACATGACTGACCCCACCTTATTCTGTAGTACTTTTATGTCTTCTCATGGTGCTTCTCATTTTACAACATACTTTATACTTTACTTTTTCATCTAGTGTTTGTTTTCTCTTTTGCCATCACTCTGTCCTCTACAGTGTAAGTTCCATACAGGCAGGTCTTTGTTTTATTCATGGATACATTCCAAGCTCCTAGAACAGAGCCTGGCCCATGGGAGACAATCTGTAAACATCTGACAATGATTGAAAAAAATATGTCACACACAATTATTTGGGTCTTTTCAAACGCACTTTCTACTTCAAAATACAGAGATAAATCTAATTTAGAGATGATCAACACAGACCTTGATATATTGCTCTGATGACTCCCAAATGAAACTTACTCTGAAATTCTTAGTCAGAAACTCAATCTAATTCTATTCAATTTTGATTTTTCTAATTCATTTGAAAATAGGCTATGTATCTATTCATTTCTCTGCCAGATTTACAGCTACTGGCAAAGGCAGTACTCTCTAAAAATGAGGAAATTTCTAGAGTCTCTTCCCGTTTACCATTTACTGTAGGGAATTAGATAGAACTACAGTATATGAGGATGCAGGTAGAATAGGCATTTCAAAAATACAAACACATTCTGTTTGAGGGATCTTGCCTTTAGGAAGCTGCTATTGTACTTTATATTAGTTCTATCTTGGTTTATCTTCTGGATAATTTAGGAAACAGATGTTAATGTTTCAATCTAATGAAAGACAAATTAGTCTAAAATGGTGAAATAAGGTTTCCTGTCTAGAAGGAAAACTGTTAAAGGTTAAATCTCCTCCTGATCAGTTTGTACTACTCCACCCCACTCCCCTTCCTCACTCACATACCAGCCTGAATTAAAGGTCTCAGCTTTTGAAACTACTAAGGGACAGAATAGAAAATATTCTGTTTCTTTTGGAAAAAGATCAGGCAAACAGAAAGTGAGAAAATACATACAGCTGCCAAACTTCAGTGGGCAGGCATGCACATCCATAGGAAAATCTTCCAAATGCATGGGACACTCGGCATGAATTGTTAACCTAAAAGGAAGAACAACAGAACATGAAATTAAGCTAAAATCAATGGTATTAAACATGGAGCTGAGTTCTCGTTCACCAGCAATGGAGTGCTGCTAAGAATAATGGGATTTTATTTGTTTAGGTTCACTGAGATCCAAGACTTTATGAACACAAGGGATGGATTAAATGAACTAGATAGTCTCTCAAAGTAGCACTCAATATTAGATTTTTAGATCAGATATAAATCCCACCTTACCAACTTTAGGAAAACAAATATCATTTGTCTACCCTAACTGAGCTCCCTTAGCTACTTCACCACCAAAGAAGTCTGGAAACACCAGGTACTGACTCATTCACTCCTGATAGCAGTTTAATTATTTCTGAAATAATTATCCTCAGCAGGCTATCATGTGAGTTAAACAATTTAGAGACTGCACTGGAGAGGAGAGATGTATAGAAAGAATATCTTTCTTTTTATATTTATTTATTTGGTTGCACCGGATCTTAGTTGCAGTAGGTGGGATCCTTAGTTGCAGTTCATGGGCTCCTTAGTTGTGGCATGTGAACTCTTAGTTGCAGTATGCATGTGGGATCTAGTTGCCTGACCAGGGATCGAACCTGGGCCCCCTGCATTGGGAGCGTGGAGTCTTAACTACTGCACCACCAGGGAAGTCCCTAGAAAGAATATCTTTAACCTGATAATAAACAAGCACAAAAGATGGCTCTGCTGCTTACAGCAACTGCTATAGCTTTGTTTAAGAAGATGGTTCTTTGAGAATACATACACACACTTGTACATGTACACACACACACACACACACAGTAGCTGGCCAGAAAAAAATTACAAAGTTTATGGAGGACATCAAAAACCTCAGAGGTCAAGTCTGAAGAGCTCATGTTCTCTTAATAGGGACAGCATGTTGGACAGACTGTTCATGGATCCTTCAGTGGAAATCTGGATAGGGTACAACTTGCCATGCCCACATACTCATTCTTCTGCATTAGTCTGTCTAAAAAATCGATTCCAAAGTTTCCCCTCTGTTTTCCTGCAGATATTTTTGAGCCTCAACTTTCTTTGGTCTAGAAAGTAGCCTGCTATGTGTAAATGGGACTCACACAGCAAAAATTCAGAATTATTTGACACCAAACTCTGATGAGTTATTTCTAGCTAACCTGTATGCCTCCTGGTTATATTGGATTCAATCTCTGCTATCCTCTTGGAGCTTTAGGTGGCCAACTGGCAAGAATCTCCAATCCTGGCTAATTCTTAAACATGATAAATGTGTGACACCTCATAAATGATCAGAGTAGCAGTAGTAGATATTGCTCAAAGCAGGCTGACTAAGGCAAACATGCTCAGGTGTTTATTAGCAAGAACCCTAGGCTGGAAGGCAGAAACCAAGTGTGTGCCCTTCAGCAAATATTTACCCATATCTTATTTTTCATTTCCTTATCTAAATAGTAACAGGTTAGAAGTAGATGGCAAGTGTCCTTGCAGCTCTAACTAATCCCTTGGATATTTATAAAAATTCCCATGTGTCTTGGACAAAAGCTCCATTCCCAAGTCAGCCTGCAATACCCTACCAATCTACCCTTTATTCTTAAGGCATAAATAGGGGGTTTCATGACTCAAAGAATCTGATATAAGAGAAATGTCTTTCACTGAGAAGCTTGCTCCTGTTGGATAATTAAAAGATTTCATGAGGGTTTAATAAAGAAAATTGTGTTCCTTCTCTCCACTTATATTAGTATTTCCAAGATACTGCGTCTTATGAGTAATGCCAAGGGGAAATTACTTTATGTCTACCCAGCTGTCTGAGGGACATGGCAAATAAAACCACAACAAATAGATAATCAAAGCAAGATGCAAAAGGTATTTATTTCTGCTTAGGAGCAGAACTGATTTATAATAACTTTCCTATCTTCCTTCCCAACCACTTCTTGCCCATCCCACCTAAGCATAGAGCAGTGATGAGAAAGCAGATGTTGGTTGGGGTGGGATACTTCACAAGCCAAATTATGCTATGCTCTTTTCCTTGGTTCTTAAATGCATCCTAATGCTCTCTGAACAACTGCATCATACTGTCTTCCCTTCTTGCCTTCCCTCCTCCTTGTTACAACTTTCAAGACCCTTCAAGCTTTTTCTGCAGCAGAAAGCATCCTGACTACACTCAGGCTAATAGACTCATCACCACAATCTATGCCATAAACAGATCCATCCCCTTCAAAACTTTCCTTCCACCCTATTTTATTGTTATTAAATTATTATGATTTTTGTGACAAAAACACTTAACATAAAATCTGCCCACTTAGTAAGTTTTAAGTATTCAACACAGTGTTTTTAATTGGCTGGAACAGACATTACTCCAAAGAAGACATACAAATGGCCACAGGTACGAAAATGTGCTCAACATCACTACTTATCAGGGAAATGCAGATCAAAACCATAATGAGGTATCACCTCACATCTGTCAGAATGGCTATTATCAAAAAAATAAGAGATAACAAGTGTTGGCGAGGATATGGAGAAAAGGGAACCCTAGTGCACTCTTGGTGAGAATATAAATTGGTGCAGCTCCTTTGGAAAATAGCATGGAGGCTCCTCAAAAATTAAAAATAGAACTACCATAGGATCCAGTAATCCTACTTCTGAGTATATATATCCAAAGGAATTGAAATTAGGACCTCAAAGAGATGTCTGCACTCCCATGTTTATTGCAAAATTATTCACAATAGCAAAGACATGTAAGCAAACTAAGTGTCCATCAACAGATGAATGGATAATAACATGTATATACATACAATGTAATATTATCCAGCCTTAAAAAAGAAGGAAATCCTACCATTTGCAACAACATTGATGAACTTGGAGGACATTATGCTAAGTGCAATAAGCCAGACAAAGACAAATACTGTAGGATTTCACTTATATGTGGAATCTAAAATAGTAAAACTCATAAAGCAGAGAATAGAATGGTGGTTTCCAGGAACTGGAGTGAAAGTGGAGGTATTAGTGAAAGGGTAATAAGTTTCAGTTATACAAGATGAATGAGTCTTAGAGATCTACTGTACAGCAAGTAGTCTTCAGTTGGCTTTTCAAAGAAGGTCCAAGACCCCTCAAAATGTGATAATCAGATCATAGGACCTCAGTCCCAGCCAGGGTTTAACCTGTTTCAATTCCTATGCAAAGACCAGAAGTAAAAGGCAATATAGGAAATCCCCTTCTTTGGGGATGAAAGACACAGATGGGAATACAGATGGGAAGGAGGTACTTTTTAGCCCTTCATGCATGCACACACATACCCACACCCTCCTCAGGTATTGCCCTCATTTCACTGTTCACTATGTTTTGTAGCACCCTCGCTCCCTTGTCACCCAACCCTTTGCTTCTCAACAGCTGTTTTTTATTTCACCACAGTAATAAGTTAAAGTTTTATTACTTCCATAGCACCCTAACTTGTATCTCTACTTTTACCCTTTCCCCTTATAGTATTGGGTTGGCCAAAAAGTTCGTTCGGGTTTTTCCATAACATCTTACAAAAAACCTGAACAAACTTTTTGGCCAGCCCAATATATTCTCTACACAATAGCCGTCTAGTATTTCCTCATCTTATACAGAGTAAAAGCCAAAGTCCTTGCTATGGCTTACAGGGTCTTACATGATCTTATCTTCTGTTCCTCTCTGGCTTATCTTCTACTATGCCCTCCCTTGCTCACTCTGTTCCAGTCACTCTGGCTTCCTTGTTGCTCTTTCAACATGCCAGTCTCTCTTACATCATAGCCTTTGCACTTGGTATGCTTTCATACCTCTTTTAAGTCTTTGCTTAACTATCTTGTTTTTTTCTTATTATCTTGTAAATGAGGCCTACCCCGACCTCCATTCAGTTTACTATCCATACTATGGTTAGTAAACTTTACCATGCTCTTTCTTTTCCCATAGTACCTAACTTATAACATGCCATGTAATTAATTTTTTCTATTTATAATCATTTTTTTCTCCTTACTGTAAAGCTATGGATTTTTGTCTTGGATCTTCTTTGATGTGTGCCAGGAGCATAGCACAGTACCTAGCACATTGTAGGTGTTCAATACATATCTACTGAATCTATTAACTAATGAATGATTTTTCTTTCCTAAAAGCATGTATTTCTGTGGGGACCTTGCAGAGGTGAGGTATAGATCGGGCAATATAGGGTTCAGGTATTCTGAGGGTTCCAGGCAAATAGCATCTTTCTTTTTTTTTGATTTTTTTTAATAGAACTTTATTGGAGTATAATTGCTTCAGAATACCATGTTAGTTTCTGTTGCACAATAAAGTGATCAGCCATGCATACAAATGTCCCCATATCCCCTTCCTCTCGAGCCTCCCTCCCATCCTCCCTATCCCACCCCTCTAGGTCATCGCAAAGCACCAACAGGCAAATAGCATCTTAATATGATTCCTTAATAGCACAATATCTCAACCTATACTTAGTGGTCATCTAGCCTCTTTCCTAGAATTTCAGAACTGAAAGACCCTTATAGAAAGTATCCAGTTTTATCCCATCATATATTTGACATATGATAAAGCAGAAGGGAAGAACATTTCTCAAATAACCCAACAAGTCTGGGATAGAGCTGACTAAAAGTTTTCTAATTGTTTCACTCAACAAATAATTTTTGATCATGTACTATATGCCGGGTATTATTCTAAGCAATATAAGTACATCAGCAAACATACCAAGGTTGTTACCATCTTGAAGCTTACATTTGAGTAGAGGGAATACAAAGAAGAAACAAGTAAAATAAGTAAACTATATAATGTGTTAAAAGGCAATATGTCTCAGGAAAAAAAATAAGATGGGAGTAGAAACTATTGACAAGGCATTGCAATTTTCAATAGCGTGTTCAGGGAATACCTCACTGAGTATGTGACATTTAAGCAATGAACTTGAAGGTAATGAGAGTGAGCCTTATGGACACCTAGAGAAAGAATATTCAAAGTAGAGGGAGCAGAAAATGCAAAGTCTCTGAGGTAGAAATGTGACCAATGTGTTCCAAAAATAGCAACTATGCCACTGTGGCTGTAGTGGAGAGACCAAGGGGGAAGATTAATAGAAGATGAGTTCAAAGAAGAAACTAGTGGTTAAGAGTGGGGAGAGAGAAGGGGAAGGGGAAGGGAAAAGATAGGGGTTGCAGATTAAGAGGTACAATGCACTATGTTAAAATAAATAAGCTACAAGAATATATTGTAGAACACAGGGAATATAGTCAATATTTTATAATAACTATAAGTGGAGTATAACTTTTAAAAATTGTGACTCACTTGCATACCTGAAACCTATATAATATTGTACATCAGTTATACCTCAATTAAAAAAAAAACACTCTTCAGGAGTGGTTGAGGTGTCAGGCAGGCTATTTCTATTATCATGGAGTAAAGGGGAGGATCTGACATTAATGTTTAAATAGAAAAGATAGTAAAATCATTAATAGCCATTATTAGTAGAGAATGAGTCACTTGAAATATATCACCACCAAACACCCAAGCCAAGCAGTATATTAGTCACAAGAATCCCAGTTTTCTGCAAATGGCATTACTTTGTTCTTTTTTATGGCCGAGTATTCCATTGTATATATGTACCACGTCTTCTTTTTTTATTAATTTTTATTGGGATATAGTTGCTTTACTATGTTGTATTAGCTTCTGCTGTACAGCAAAGTGAATCCACTATACGTATACATATATCCACTCTTCTTTTGCATTTCCTTCCCATTTAGGTCACCACAGAGCATTGAGTAGAGTTTCCTGTGCTATACAGTAGGTTCTCATTAGTTATCTATTTTACACATGGTAGTGTATATACGTCAATCCCAATCTCCCAATTGATCCCACCCCACCTCCCCATCATGGTGTCCGTATGTTTGTTCTCTACGTCTGTGTCTCTATTTCTGCTTTGCAAATAAGTTCATCTGCGTGATTTTTCTAGATTCCATATATAGCGATATTATACAATATTTGTTTTTCTCTTTATGACTTACTTCACTCTGTACAACAGTCTCTAGGTCCATCCATGTCCTACTAATGGCACAAGTTCATTACTTTTTATTCCATTGTATATATGTACCACATCTTCTTTATCCATTCCTCTGTTGATGGACATTTAGGTTGCTTCCATGTCCTAGCTATTGTAAATAGTGCTGCAATGAACATTGCGGTGCATGTGTCTTTTTGAATTATGTTTTTTTCTGGGTATATGCCCAGGGGTGGGATTGCTGGGTCATACGGTAGCTCTATTTTTAGTTTTTTAAGGAACCTCCAGACTGTTCTCCACAGTGGCTGCACCAATTTACATTCCCACCAACGGTGTAGGAGGGTTCCCTTCACAGAACCATGGATGGACCTAGAGATTGTCATACTGAGTGCCAGAGACTCAGAATGCCAGAGACAAATATCATATGATACTGCTTATATGTGGAATCTAAAAAAAAAAGTGTACAAATGAACTTATTTACAAAACAGAAGTAGAATCACGAATGTAGAAAACAAACTTATGGTCATCAAGGGATAAGGCAGGGGGATAAATGGGGAGATTGGGATTGACATATACACACTACTATATATAAAATAGAAAACTAATAATAAGAACCTGCTGTATAGCTCAGGGAACTCTACTCAATACTCTGTAATGGACTATATGGGAAAAGAATCATAAAAAAAAGAGTGGAAATATGTATATGTATAACTGATTCACTTTGCTGTACACCTGAAACTAACAAAACATTGTAAATCAAGTATACTCCAATAAAACCTAAAAATAAAGAATCAAAGTTTTCTGCAAGTTTCCCATTAAATCCTCAAGCTATAGGCAAAAGGCTTCAGTACACTGGAAGCCCTTGGGCTTCCTAATTGGAATACCAGAGCTTCACTACTGCATTTAGCCCTTATATGAATCACATCTAGGTTTTAACAATTACCTCAGATGTGTTGCGCCATCCTCATTTTCTGATATTCACACTTTTCCCCCTCTCTCCAGCCATCTGCCGATACTTGTGATTTTGCCAAACAAAGCTCTCATGCTTTTGTGCCTTTCTACAAATTGCTGGGTTCTTTTTTGTCCTGCCAGGAATGCCCTTTACTCTTTATATGTGGAACAAATTCCAATCAAGTCCCTGCTCAAATATTACCTCTTCTGTGATAACTTTGTATGTGCCCTATAGGCATAGTGAGTTTGTACAAGTAGCTTAGTGCGTAACACTGTTGAAATAACTTTCTAGGCTCAAGATGGAGCCACTCCTGCCTGGGGTGCCACATCAAAAAACAAAAAGTTAGATGACTTTCATGTCCCTATAAATGCTCTACTTGACGGAAACACAGTATATCCAGTCTGTTTATGTGTCTGTCTTCTGCACATAAGTGTGAGAAACTTGAGAGAAGGGTCTCTACATATTCTAATCTGATGCATAGTATGGTGATTGGCACGTTGCATATAGTCAGTAAATGCTTCTTGATTTAATAAATATTTCTGCAAGATAGGCAGAGCAGGTATTTTCAGCCCCGTTTCCCAGAAGAAGAAACTGAGGTCCAGAAAACAGAAATGCCTTGTCCATGGTTACGCTGCTGATCAGGGCCAGAGTTAGGACTCACCCTTAGAGCTCCTAATTCCTAAAGTTCATTTCACTATAACGTACATACTCTGTCTAGGGGTAGTGAAACTGAGCAGGACCCTGTGGGGCCCTCCCAGGTACAAATCCCCTGTTTCTCCATTGGGGAATTTGGGTTTTTTGAGCATGATCTACCTCTTCTCCTTGCACGGCCCTGCAATAAAGCTTTCTCTGCTCCAAACCCCAATGTTTCCATTTGTTTGGCCTCACTGGGCATTGGACACACTAACTTGCATTCGAAAACAGTAGCATCTAAAATACTTGGGTTCTTTGGAACCAGAGGGACCCTTCTGATGATCTGTAAATCCCGCTTGTGTTAGAATGATCTTTTTAACAGTCTCAATCTGCCTGAGGTTCAGCTTCTTGCCTTTGAGAATAAAGGCAATTCTTGTTATTTCAAGGCCCTGATTTCCTCTTACAGTTGGCAAAAATGAAACAAATGTGAGAAGACCTCTTGGGAATACATTTTTCCTTCCCTCCCTTAAATGCTAGTTCCCATGTGATGCTTTCCCACATCTGGGCCCATGTCTCCAAGCTGTAATGAGACCTATAATTTTTAGCTTATAGCACTTCATTGTTGGCTTTTTGTGAAACTTCCATTATGCCTTATAGTACAGTAAATTATGTGTCCTATCTTTCCTGCTAAGATGTGAATTCTTGGAGGGTAGGGGTTAATATCACCACACAGAGTCCACAGCATAATTTGTGATTAACTGAGTCTTGTAATATTACTTGCTTCTCACCTCATTGTAAGCTTTCTCAGAGTCCAACGTGAGCCACTCTATCTCTTCTATGCTCTTCTGTTCATCAGAGTGAAACGCACTAAGTGTGGTTCTGTGAGTCAGTTGCTAGCTTAATGAATAAGGAACTACAGGTGGAATCCCCTAGAGCAAAAGCCATTACAAAAAAGAACTGTGTGAAACAAAGCTATCAATGCTTGGTTGATTTGATTACATTAAGTCCTATACAACGAACAATGTGACCCAAATGCCTTCCCTGGTTCCTGGCCATTTCAGAGGCAGTCTTTGTAATGAAGACTCAAATGCAAGCTATTTGCATCTAAAGCAAGAGGAGAGGAGCTTTATTATTAACATTTCCATGTGTATTGGTGGGGAAAGTTCAGGCATCATGCACAATTTATCTTTCAAATAATTTGTCTTTGGAACATCCCAAGTACATGAGCAAAACTGACCCAATCAGACAAAGGATAAAGGAAGGCATGCAGGTCTGAATATGACAATAAGTCTCTCTTAATTGGTCAAAAAATACCACTTTCTTCTTGATGATGCAAACATGGAGAAATGAGTGCTTACTTTGTTTAATTTTTACCTAAACATAGGACATTATTAGTGTGTGGCCTAATATATAGAGGACACTTTGTGCAATGTATTTAATTTTATAAAATCCCATTGTGTCAAAGTTCTGGGGGACAGACCTGCATTTTCAGCTGCAGCTTGTCACGTCCACCTCAAACTCATTATGCTTAAAACTGATATCCCCTACATTCCCTTGTTAGAGGAAGTAGTGGGATGTAGTAGGGAAAAACAGTTTGCTTTAACATAAGAGTGACTTGAGATTCTGTACCAGCTCTGCCAGTTATTAATGGTGTGACTGTTGTTCTATTGAAACTTCAGTTTAGTAATTATAAAAATGGGGATATTAACACAAAAACCTCCACAGAGTGGACATGTGGCAGGACATATGTCAAGCAATTCACATGGCTTATCACATTTACTCCAAGTGTGGACAAAGAATGTTGCCTGTCATTCCAATAAATAAGGAATGTTGCCAGACACCAAGCCATCAGCCACTGCAGCCACCGCCCCACCCCCGTCCTGTCCGTGGGTCCTGAGGGGAATTCAGGATGCAGAAAAACAGGCCCTAGATACTTAAGATGCATATCAAAGGAATAATTTCAATAAGCCCAGTCTCTTGCACCTTCTCATATACAGAAAAGCACTAAAATCATTAACTTGAGATGTCTGGTTTTTGTGATTAGCTGTAATCTTTTTGATGTTCAACTGCATGATTTTTTGAAAGCAAAAACTGCTATATATCCTGGCTCCTCACCTCTTTGGAATAGTTCCTCAGAACAATCTGAGAGGTTATTTCCGGGCTATAGTCCTCAGTGATGTCTTCAAATAAAACGTAACTCACAACTTTTCAGTCATGCGTTTTTTCGTCAACATTATGAGGCAGGTAGTGTTAGGGTTCACCCCATTTTACAGAGGAAGGACCAGGAGTAGTCTTACTGCAGAATCTACCTTCTTAATCTGTCATGTTTGAACTGTCATACATTTTTGGGTTCAGCAACTTGTGTTAACACAAATGATCTGATCATGTTGCTCACTTTTTTAAAAAAATCAATAATGCTTCCCTGTAACTACTGGATAAATACATTCTGTATCACTTCCAGACTATTATCACTCATCGGTCACACAGAAATTTTTCCACTACCCCTCTTTCTTTATCACTGCCATTTTCCAAATGCTTATTTACTCCTCTACATTCAATGGGGATGTTAACATTTAGATGATCATTTTTCCCAACCCTTAGTACTTCCATTACCCCAGGGGACTTCTTTACTTACAGGAAGTACTCATACAACCCCCCACCAATCATCATCCTTACTCCCACCAATTTCCAATCAGGCACAAAATACCATCAATGCTACCTTTTGAAAATATAGTATAACCATATACTTAAAAACCTTATTTAGTGGAAAAAGGAGTAGCTTGAACTCAGACAGATCTGCATTTGCTTAATAACTGTGTCATCTTGGGCAAATCATTTTTAGTTTTTAAGCTTTACTTTCTGGATCAGCTAAATAGGGATAATAATACCTATATTAAATAGTTTTGTTAAGATTAGAGCTGTTTTACATAAAGTGTCTGTCACATAGTAGGTGTTAAATACATAGTAGTTGTTATTAATATTATTATTAGAATTTATAGCTCATGTAACTGGGCACCTTACCTTCATCTTGCCTTCCTCCAATCTACCTTCCATACTGTTCCCAGAGTGATCTATCTAAAATGTAAAACTGTTTGTATCATCCTTTTGGAAGAAACTCTTCAATGGATCTCTATCATTTTTATGCCAGCATAGCTCATAAGCACCCTTCTTTACCCCAGGCCACTTACCGGCACTTTACTTTGTGGTCCTGAAACCAAGCAGGACCCTGTGGGATCCTCCTGGGTACAAAAGCCCCTCCCTGTCCCCTGTTTCTTGTTTGTAGGAAAAAGGCTTCAGCCTCCCAGACCTTCCCTGATTTCCAAAGGGCAGATTCAAACAGTTTCTATTTAGGAAAGTAAGGGAATGCAGAAATAAAGGATGAGCAGTCAAGAAACAATAGTGCAGCCATGGGGCAGGGTCCTGGTTCTTCCTCAAGGCATATACGTAACAGTATCTTTGAGTTCTGCAGGAACTAAGGCCCCCACCCAGGTGGAGGATGTCAACTTCAGGCTAAGCACAAGATTCTTAGAGCACTGCCCTGTTACCTCACCACCAACTAATTAGAAAAAAGTCACACATCCCACAACTATCACCCCAAATTTTGCCTATAAAAACTTCTCCCCCAAAACCATCGGAATGTGGGGACTTGGGTTTTTTGAGCATGAGCCACCTGTTCTCCTTGCTTGGTCCTGCAGCAAACATTTCTCTGCACAAAATTCCAATGGTTTGGTTTGTTTGGCCTCACTGTGTGTTGGGCACACAAACTTGCATTAGGTGACAGTTCAGTCACAATGAACTTTTTTTTTAGTTTCTTTATTGTATCATCACTACCCCCTCTGCTCATTCTTCTGGCCTTCGTATCTGCACTCTCTCTCTCTGGCACATTTCTTCCCTATCTTTTATTATAATTTACTTCTACACATCTTTTAAGTCGCAGTTTAAAAGTTATTTCCTCTGGAATTCATTGTAGATATTCCACATAGACTCACTTCATTGTCCCTGGTAGATGCTCATATAGCATATGCTCATATAGCATATTTCATTCTGTGCTTCCCTGATCATAGCACATATTCTACATTTTCATCATGGCTAATTGTTTTCCCCAATAGAATGTAGTTATATGATAGCAGACACCACATCTATTGTTGCCTACCACTTTATCCCTAGTGCCCAGAATACTCTTTGGGTCTGATTAAGCCCTCAAGAAATATTTTTGGAAGAATTAACAAATAAAAGTTCTAACAAGAGACATGAATTTTCTGATGCATGATGTCAATTCATAAATACCTGCATTTGTGTATGCTATTTTCCCTGCCTGGAATACCCTCCTGTACCTCACCCTGTCCCTCATCTGTTTAATAGTTGCCTATATTTCCTTTAAAATTCAAGATACAGTATAAGTATTATCTCCTTTTCACAACTTTCCTTGGTGTCTCCACATGATTTTAGATGCTTTTTACCCTGTAATTGCATCACATTTTGCACCTGCCTCTATTTAAGGACTTTTATATTATTGTGCAGCTATCTGTGCATATGTTTTCCTTAACTACTAGACAGTAAAGTCACTAAGAGCATGAGCTGTGTCTTATTTATCTCTGTAGTTCAGCATATATCCCAAAGCCCTAAATAGCACTCATACATATGTTGAATGAATGATTCCAATGAATGAGATAAAATCTAGCTAAATTCAATAAGTACTTCTCCCTCCTATTCAAATAATCACTGGAACTTTTTTTATTGTATTATATATTATGCAACATTTATATATAATAAGTATAAAGAACACAACAATGAACGTATTTCCCCATATCTTCATTAATAAATAAGATGTCATTAATAGAAATAAAGTTCCCTATATCCACGTCTGAACAAATGGAAAATACCTCATAAATGTGTATATCATCTTGACCTGTACTCTGTTCATCTTTTCTGTATTGTTTCAATTTTACTATGTGTGTTGCTGAAGCAAACAGCAGGTAATGAGCTTTGGCCTGCATTTTTTTTTTTTTTTTTTTTTTTTTTTTTTTTGTGGTACGCGGGCCTCCCTCTGCTGCGGCCTCTCTCGTTGCGGAGCA
>NC_041234.1:119518234-119531452 GCF_002837175.3 Physeter macrocephalus
GGCTCACGGGCCCAGCCGCTCCACGGCATGTGGGATCCTCCCGGACCGGGGCGCGAACCCGGTTCCCCTGCATCGGCAGGCGGACGCGCAACCACTGCGCCACCAGGGAAGCCCTGGCCTGCATTTTTATGGTTGTCTTGAGGTCCCAAGATGAAGCAAGGGAAGGCTTGATTCTAAACTGTCCTAGTTATGTAGCCATGCAATGCTTGGTCAGATTTTTCTAAAAAGTTGTCCTTCTTTAATTTTCCTATGGAATCCAGATACTATTTCTAAGGGTCAAAATAATGATAGGAATGCTGTAGAATGACATTTCCTGAAAAATTCTAAGTATTCTTCAGACCTTATCCAATTTGTGCTTTTCATGTGTCTACAAGACAGGCAGCAGCTACATTATTATCAAAATGAGAAAGCAGATAATTTGTGCCTTGCAAAAGGTCACTAGACAGATAAATTATGGGGTGATAAATAGAGTCAAGCTCTTATTTTAAGTTTTGAACCTAGGTTTCCCTCTGGATCCACCTTCCTGGGTCAACGGTGAAGCATTTACTGTGTAAGAGAACCAATAGCTTCATCATGCTTCTGAACTTCTGCACCTCCTCTGTTCTGTCCTTCAGAATAAGCACAAGGGCATTCTGCATAGACTTCTGTCTTATCGAACTCCACTTTCTTGTCCAATTCAGACTAGAATGAAGGACCTAATGGTCATCTTCCCATTCATCCAACTCTATTTTCAGGTGACTAATCTTCTGCCCTCCTCAGTCTGCATCCTCTCTTCTTCATATTTCAACATTCCTATCCTCCCATCTCCTTTCTTCTCTCTTTCCTATTCCTCCTCCAAAACTTAAGCCTATCCTCTATTCTCTTTTCCTTTTATTATTCAGTTTCTCCACTATCCTGTTCTCATTCATTCTGTTTCTTTCCCTCTATTATTCTCAGTCTCTACGTGTTCCTTTTCTGCCCATCACTCTTCCCTCCAACCACCTCATTCCATACATCCTCTCTTCTGTTTATATCTACTCCGCTCCATTCTTTCCACAGTTGTGTACACTGTCATCACCTCTTCAAACTCTTCTCTTTATGCACTTTATTACAAGTATATCTCTCTTCTATCTATTCCTCCACTTATGATCTAATCTCTTCAAATTCTCCTTCATACATTATAACCATTCAGACTTTTACTCTGTCCTATCCTCCCTACCTCCTTTTCAACATTTATGTCTAATTTCATGTCCTTTCATGCAGTGTCAGAACAGGTATCCCTCTTCCTTTACAAGTAAAACTTTCCCTGTTAGTTTGGATACCATCTCCTGACAGTATTCTCTGGGAACCTGATGTCAGAAAAACCCTATTTCTACTGTATCTTCAATCTTTGCCTTTCTACTAGCCCCTTCCAGCTATCTCACAAATATGTGCCAGTCTCTCCATTCAAAAAAAAATAACTATTTCCTTTACCCCTGAATATATCTATTATATACCCATCCCTTTAATTTTCAAGCAAGTTCCCAGAAAGTATTTTCTATGTTCGCTATCTCCACTACATCTACGCCAACTCATAAAAACTCCTCATTGCACTAATCACTCCATTGAAAGAGTGTATGTGAAGAACACCAGTGTTGTCCATGTTACCAAGCCTAATACATACTTTCAATTCTCTATATTAGTAGATATCTTTGTAATAGCCAACAATATTGTAAAGATGTATAAGTAATAGTAAAGAGCATAAAACTGCAGCCAAACTGCCAGAGTATGAATGCTCGACCATTTACTACCTAGGTGATCTTAGAAAATGTTACTCACTCTGTGTCTCAGATTCCTCACCTGTAAAGTTGGAATAATTGTATCTATCTCATAGACTTGTTATGAAGATCATAAAAGTAGAATGATTATAAAAATGCCTGGCACATTGTAAGTACTATATTGATGGCAACTATTGTACTTATTATGCTATTATTGTATTATTATTACTGATCACTCCCATCTTTATGAAACCCTTTACCCTTTCAATATATTAGCCAAAATGTGTTCAATCAATATTCAGTAACAATCTTAAAGTATCAGTGTCCTAAAACCACAAAGGTTTCTTTCTCATTCACACTATTTGTCTATCTCAGGTTGTGGGGAGGGATGTTCTCTTCTATGTTATATTTAATAAGGGACACAGAGTGATAGAGCCAAGGCCACCTGGCATAATGCTACTCACTGTGGCCAGAGGAGAGGAATATGGAAAATCATGTACTGGCTCTTAAAAGTTTCCAATCCTTAACAGATACATACTACTATATACAAAATAGATAAACAACAAGACCCACTGTAGAGCACAGGAGACTATATTCAATATCCTGTAATAACCTATAATGTCAAAGAATCTGAAAAAATATATATAACTGAATCACTTTGCTGTACACCTGAAACTAACACAACATTGTAAATCAACTATACTTTTTAAAAAAAGATAAATGAACTTTATGACCAGTGCTGCAAATTCATCCTGAGTAAAATGATACTTAATTTTATGAATTAAAAAGAACAACATTCTGGTTCCTGAGTCATCACTGTGTTTCCAGAAGGTACTGATATGGAAACAGTTATAATAGATTCCACTAACTGCAAAACTTTTGCACAGAGATGAAAATAAAGAAATGTACATGTTAAAAAAACAAAAAATAAATAAAAGTTTCCAATCCTCCCTCAGAAATCACATATGTTATTTCCACTCACATTTGGTTAGCCAAAGCAATTCATTCATCTAAGGCTCTATGGAAGTGAAATACTAACATATACCCAGAGGGAAGTGAACTGGAAATATTGGAAGCAGCAGTATTGACTACCACACTTAGCTTTCAAGATACTACACACTAGTGGTTCTATTAACACCTTCCTTTCTTTGCTATTTTGGTCTCCATCATAGGTTCCTCTTTCTTCCCTTCTGCTTTAATGATAGTGATGCTACATGACTGGATGCTTGGCATGATTTTCCTCTCACTCTACATACTTTCCTGAAGTGATCATATGCATTCACATGGTTGTCCCACCATACTGACAATACCAAACTTTACATCTCTTGCTTGTGTCTCTCTCCTGATCTTATGACTTGAATATCAAACTACTGTTAGACTTCTGTCCCTGGATAATCTACAATCTTCTTAGCTTATCTTGTCCAAAATTAACCTCACAGATTTATTCTATCTAAATTTTTCCTAAATCTCATATGATCTACCCCAGTTCGTAATACCATCAGTCCCCATTTTACCTGGGTGACTTCTACCTTAATTCCTCCTCTTTGCTCTCATTCTGACATTGGCTGTTTTTACTGTCTATTTCCTCAGTGTATCTCCCTGTCTCCATCTTAATCCACTGCTCTGAATTAGAACTTCACCACTCCTCATCTAGACTATTTAATCTGTCTTCTAACCAGCTTTCCTATTTCCAGTCTTGTTCCCTACAAATGCATTCTTTACACAGTAACTAGGAGGCCATATATAACATTTTAAAAAATTGACCACCTCATTGTCTTGCTTATAATATACGATTCAATTTCCTGCGACTGCTCAGTTGGTTTTCTCTACCCGGAATATCCTTCCTCTCTTCCCTCCACTTTCCACATACAATTTTCTTGACTACATTCTACTTATCTAATAAAGCAAAAATGAATGCCAATACTAATAATCAGGAACTTAGGTGTTGCCTCATCCAGGGACTCTTTGCTCAACTTGATCCAGAAGAATGAGTTAGGTGACCCTTTTCTATTCTTTCATAATTACTCATAACTTTATCATTTCAGTTAATTTTTTGTGGTTATCTATTAGCCTTTTCCCTGTATTATATTGTGACTGTCTTAAGGACAAAGACCATATCTTCTTAATGTTTGCATAGCCAGAACCTAGTCCAGGGCCATGTATATATTAGGAAGTCAAAACATGTTTGGTGAATGAATAAATGAATGGATGAAAAATACTAATCTTTCTTCCATCAACAATTTCTCTCCTTCCAGTGTCCCTTTCCCTACTTCTGCATGTCTTCTTTTCTTTCTTCTCATTTACTGCATACTTTACTCCAATTTCTCCTTTTTCTTTTAGGATATAATAATATCTAGCCTTTTTATTTTATTTCATCTTCTGCCTTATCTTCTCAAATTTTCTACTCTTTTTCTCTCCTCTCATAGTCTCTCTTTCCTCTACCCATTTCTCCTTGATTGATTCATCTGTGTGTGTGTGTGTGTGTGTGTGTGTGTGCATAAAAGTTCTGGGAATAGACCAATAAAATAGATATATATGTTAATTTTATTGATCTCTTCTCCACATTATTCTTCCCAGTTCTATCCTCTTCGCTTTTCTCCATCATTCTTTCCTCTACTCTCTCAGCTCCTCCTCTTTAATTCAACTTCTAACAATTGACTTGCTATCCATTTTTCCTTGGCCATCTTCTTGTCTCCCAAATTCTTTCAGAAGCACATCAATAAATAGTACATTTAAAGTAATGAAGGACTAGCATACAGGCAAGCACACTTCATGTATTCATCACATATTTACCAGGTATGCATTATTTGAGTTTCATTGTGGATAATAACAAATGCACAGAACCTGCACTGAAAGATCACTCATTAATGTGGTAGGCAGCTTCAGGAAGTGACAACTGACAGCAAGAACCAAGAAAGTTTTTAGTGTTGGGGCAAAGAATCTTACTGAACTGGAAATGTGTTCAAAATTATTCTTTTAAAAGCAAAATTTACATACCTAAAAACTCTAATGATAATGAGTCATGAAAAACATAAAACTGTGATGGTTTTATGCTTTGGGAGCAGAAAAGTATGAAATACATTATATATATAATATATATTCATATATATATTAAAAGTTATATTCTTAAGTTGTGTGGAAATTCACTTATATGAAACTCCTCAGCATTTCCACACAATGTGGCATAAAATATATGTTGCTATAATTTTGTATTTATATATGTAACATTGTACGTTTCAGAAAATAGCTAACATCATCTCACTTGATTCTCACAATTCTGCATCATACGGATAGTTTGTTGCTGCAGTTAAACCTAGGCTATTCTGACTGTCACAGCGTTCATGCCTGTGTATATGGCTGTAAGTCTGTGTATTTAAATGCCCTTGACTATGTATATGCCTGTGTATTGGTCTACACGTCTCTGAGTATGCATAAACATTTATACATTGTGAATGTATATCTCTGTGTGTCTGAAAATGTTCATATGGCCAACTCTATTTTTTATTGAAATATAGTTGATTTGCAATATTGTGTTAGTTTCAGGTATACAGCAAAGTGATTCAGTTTATATATATATATATATATATATATACACACATATTTATTTATATACATACACCTATATACATATAAATATTTCAGATTATTTTCTATTATAGGTTATTATAAGATATTGAATATAGTTTCTTGTGCTATAACAGTACGTTCTTGTTGTTTATTTTATATATAGTAGTGTGTATATGCTAACCCCACACTTCTAATTTATCCCTCTCCCCTCCCTTTCCCCTTTTGGTCAACATAAGTTTGTTTTCTAAGTCTCTGAGTCTATTTCTGTTTTGTATAGAGATTCATTTGTATTATTTTTTAGATTCCATGTATAAGTGATAGCATATAGTATTTGTCTTTCTCTGCCTGACTTACTTCACTTAGTATGATATTTTCTAGGTCCATCCATGCTGCTGCAAATGGCAATATTTCATTCTTTTTTATGGCCGAGTAATATTCCATTGTGTGTGTGTGTGTGTGTGTGTGTGTGTGTGTGTGTGTGTGTGTGTATCATATCTTCTTAAAGCAATCATCTATTGGTGGGTACTTGTATTGTTTCCATGTCTTGGCTATTATAAATAGTGCTGCTATGAATATTGGGGTGCACATTATCTTTTCAAATTAGAGTTTTTGTTTTTTCTGGATACTCCTCTGCCCAGGAGTGGGAGTGATGCATTATATGTTAGCTCTATTTTCAGTTTTTTAAGGAACCTCCATACTGTTCTCCATAGTGGCTGTACCAATTTACATTCCCACCAACAGTGTAGGAGGGTTCCCTTTTCTCCACACCCTCTCCAGCATTTACTGTTTGTAGACTTTTTAATGATAGCCATTCTTATCGGTGTGAGGTAATACCTCATTATGGTTTTGATTTGCATTTCTCTAATAATTAGTGATGATGAGGATTTTTTCATGTGCCTGTTGGCCAACTCTCTATACTTGTGTCTATAATATATACGTCTGAAAGTGTGCATACCTGCAAATGTATTAGGAAGTATATGCCTATATGTGCATTTCTAATCTGTAACCTTGACAGAATTTTCAATGGATAGCTTAAAACATGCTGATTTCAATCCTGGTCCTACCCCAGTATACTTTAGATGAGCTGCGCCACTTTCTGACCTCATGGTATAGAGGAGGGTTCCATTGTCCACCAGTCTGAGCAGCTTGTTAGGTGTGGTCATGTTATGGGCCACTGATTTCTTGCCATTGTGGAAGAAGGTGTCAGGGGTCCAGATCTTACTAGCCAGGAGATTATTCAGTGGAAGGATCTTCATGGGTCCATCAAATTTCAGTCTTTCATCATGCCATGTCTGTCGAAAAAATACATCAATGGTGTACTCCTAAGGACAAAAAGAGAGAGAACAGTGTTTCAGTTGCGTTCTGGTAGGGACCCACAGTGTCCTTAGCAAATATTAATTACTTTGCAGTATTTCCTCTGATGCAGAGAAGCAGCAGTCTCTTAACAGTAGTTACTAGTAAGTAGGGCAAATGATGATGATTGAGAAAAAATGTCATGGTGATCAGTAAGTACATAGATAATATGTTTGACAAGATTTTGCCTAGGAAGATCACTGCCAACACTGCCCTGCACATCATGCAAGCTGAACACAAGACTTTGCCTTATGAAAAGGAAAGAGCTCCCTTCTCTATGCAGTGGCATCTCTAATAAGAGCAAACTCCTTACCTTATCTCTTCTACTAAATGATCCCATATGAACATCAAAGGCCAATATAACAATTACCATAAAACTAAAATCTTAAATTTTAAAACACATTTCATTTGATTCTCTAACAATATGTCTAATGAATTAATATCTTATTATCTTCAATAAATAAGGAGCTCTTACAGATAAGATAAAAACAAACACACAAATAGAAAAATGGGTAAATGACATGAACAGAAAACTCATGAAATGGATAAAAATTGCTAATAAACATGGAGAACATTTTCAAAATTGCTGTTCATCTAAACATAAATTAAAGTTACAATAAATGTTCCAGGTTTTGGTAACAGCAGACTAAATCATTTGGATATACCTTCCTATAGCTATTAATTATAAAATTTGAACTAAAAATTATGGATATATAGCTAGATAGATATACAGACTATTTGAAACCAATGGGGAATGATTGAAAGCAGACAAAAACTTGAAGAAAGTTTAGTCTTGAAAGATGGCAGCACATGTGCTCAAGGCACCGCATACCCTGATGAGGGGCTGAAGCCTGTAGGAAGGGAGCCTTTCCCTAATTGGTCCACAGAGGAGCCACATTTATGCAATTTGTCTAGAGGGGATACATTTCCTTATCTGCAAAAAGGCACTATATATGCTAACAGCTTGGGAACTAGATAATAAATAGGTTGGATAATGATTTATAGTACAAAAACCTGAGAATGCTGAGACTAGAGGAACTTTCACTTTTAGGCAATCTCTTGAATTCACTTTAGCTCCTAAAGAGTCTCAGCCCCACCGATCTGAAACCTTGGGATATTGGAGCTTTTGGAAAAAGCCAACCAGAGATTTGATGACAGCCCTAGGTTTCCTTCCAGAGACGGTAGGAGTGTAGAGAAGAGGGGGAAGAACTGACATGTTTCATGTCTAAACTTTAGCACATTTGAGGGCAGGGACTGTGTCTTATTCACTACTGTATCCTTAGTACCATGCCCTCAACAAATCTGTGTGGAAGGGATGTATTCAAATCCATTTTATTCTTTCATCTTGCTGTGTTTTCAATAAAAGAGAGATGTTTAGAAAAAAAAAAGATGGCAGCAGCAACAGGTTAAAATTGTGTTTGTGGCTTTTCTTTTCTAAAGGTCCTCTCCCAAACCTAGAATTTCTGTGGCAGATACCACAGCCTTAATGGCTCAAAGTGGCCAATAATATGGAAATTTAGGAGTGGGAGTCCTGGAAGCAAGAGAGTCACAGAGGGGATAGGACCCCAAATCTGAGTATATACTTTGCCCCCAAACCTGGCTGACCACTACATACATAGTGAAAACTCTGGGGCTATGGAAAAAAATGCAGGCAGAAACAATAGGGGAGTCTTCCACTAAATGACAGATGACAAAACTGTGGTGGGTGATGTTTGTGAGTTAGGCAGAAATCAGAAAAATTATTGGCTTAATACCTCAGAAGACAGAGCTCAAAGCTGGCCAAAGAGCTGAAAATGCAGGGGGAAGCCTTGGAGAAAAACAAAACCACTGAGAGGGTAAGTCCCAAAATCTGAGTAGAAACTCTGCTTTGACTGACGACTAAACTACACAAGGCATGGGGGACACATCTAGGTAGTCAGGTAAAACAAAGAAGCAACCAGAAGCTACTTAAAATCCTTTGGCTTAAAATTCCTTAATGGTTTCCAGTTATACCTGGAATAAATTCTAATACCTTTCTCTTCCTTAGAAAGTACTTCATAAACTGACCCTTGTCTTCTTCTCTAAGCTCTTCTCCAACCACCTGTAGCTCTACAAATTAGCCAGTCTGGCTTTTCTTCTCCTCCAGCACACCAAGAATATCCCTACCTAATGATTAGGAGATTATATAATTTGTTGTCTAAACTGGAACACTTTTGAGAGAGGAGGCTTTATCAATAGTTATATCAGGACAACAGGTGTAAGCCAGGACTATGCCAGGTTTAAAGCTGGAATTAGACTCCCACATAAAAGCAAGACCCTGAAGGGCGCCAACCTCAGGAGAAGGGTGAATTACATAAAAGAAACTAGATAAAACCAGTCCACAACATGAAAATTCAGAAAGGAAACTTGTCTATCCAAGCATGAATTCTGAAATGGAGAGGAGTTTAGGGGAAGCATTTCTACTGAGATTTAGCAACTTCAAGCCTAATCTTATATGAGATCAATATTTAAATGTACACCTGCTTTGGGGCTTAAAAGCTAAGAAATTAACATAAAAATAGGTCTCAGGATGGGGATACCTCTAGATTGACTTACAAAAGCAAACACTCTAAAGAGACATGGCCATAAATACATGCTTGCTGAAAAGAAGTTCACAATCCACAACAACGAAACACCTAAGGAAATGGTAATAAGCAAGAGTCAGCTGATACAACATGTAGCTGAACTATACCCCTTCCAAGAACCTCACATAACAGAATAATCAAATAGATATTATAAAGGAACTATAATTAAAATGATAAAAGTATCAAAGGAGACTGAGAACATGAGAATAGATCCAAACATTATGGGGTAAAAACAAGAAAAATAAGATTTTAAAAAGGTCTACTTGAATTAGATATTCTGTGAAAGAAAAAGAGTCACTGAAACTAAAAACTCAATGGATATGTTACACAGAAGATTAGATATTATTAAAGGGAGATTAGTGAACTGGAAAATACATGTGAAGGAAAATTGTTCAGTGTATATTTCTAACAAAGTTCTAAAGTGGGAGAATAGAGAAAATGGGGGAAAAACAATAAAGCACTAATGGATGACTGTTTCTCAGAATTGTTGAAATATAAGCATCCTTAGCTTCAAGAACCTTAACCACTTGCAAGCTCAGTATAAAAAAAATATATCCAAGCCAACCATAGTGGATTTGAAAAATACCAAAGAGGAGATCTTAAAAACAACAAAATAGAAAAGACATATTATCTACAAAGAAATAGCAGTTTGATAGCAGACTTCTTGAAAAAAACAATGGAAGCCAAAAGAATTCTATAGCCAAATAGATTATCATTTGAGAGTGGTTTCAAAATAAAGATGAGTTTAGATAAATAAGATAATATTTTCCCATGGTTGGGTCACTCACAGTATTCAGGCCTCATTCAGGAGTCTCCATATCTTCCCCTTACCATGTGTTATTTTTCTTCATGCATTATTTTGTCAGATAGCTCTGATAAAATGTATTTTTATTTGCTTACTCTTCCTCTCATTCCACTAGCCTGGATGCTGCATGAGAGCAGAGATTTTCTTCAGTTCACTGCTATATTCCTAGCACCTACAATCCTACCTGACCAATAGTAGCTGGTTTATAAATATTTTTGAATGAATCCTCAGGAAAGGAGCTACTGAAAGAAGTTTGTCATATAGTTGAAAATGAAACCAGCAGGAAGATTCAAGAAGGAATGGTGAGCACAACTGTTGACAAACCTATGGGTAAACTAAACAAATAATGGCTCTCTACAAATGATGTTAAGGACTATAAAAACAAAGTGGAATAAATAACTACAGTAAGCCAAATGGAAGGAAGGAGTAGGAATACATGGATTAATATATTCTTGTACTATTTGGGAGGAGAGTGGAGATATTAAATTTAAGGTCAAGTATATATATCAACATTTAAGGTAACCGTTAAGAATATACTAGAAATAAAATGCAAAACTTACAAAAGAGTAGAGAAAAAACAAAGGGGAATATAGAAAATGCTTCAATCCCCTAGAAGGCAAGAAAAAATAAAGCATATAAAAACATGGGGGAGAAGCATATATAAAATAAGATAGTAGAAATGAACAATATAATCTAATGATAAATAAACAATGTAGCTGTATGTTATGTATATACAAGAGTCACACCTTAAGGGCACATAAAAACACAAGTTGAAAATGAAGTGATGGAAACATATGTATGGGTAAATCCTAATCAAAATAAAGTCATAGAACTATAAAATACAGACAGCAGGGACTGTAAGACTAACACTTTTGTTCAGGATGAAATATTACACTAAAAAATGGAGTATATCAAGTAAAAAAATTCTTAATTTTTATGTATGGATAACATGGACTCAAAGTATGTAAGGCAAAAATTGAATTACAAGGAGAAAATGACAAACCCTTAGATTCTCAGTAAATGAAAGACCAATCGAACCAATAATTTGTATGATAAAATAAGTGAAGAATCCTTTTGACAAGCATAAAGTAAGGAAAACACATAGACTTAACACTTAGTAAACAAACAGTATTTTTTTTACCAAAAATAGATGATCATATGTTAAGCCATAAAGCAAATCTCAAGAAACACAAAAAAGATTTCATATCCTATAGACCATCTTGTTTCAATATGAGGCATTAAATTAGAAATAATAAAGTATTACATTTGAAAATTAGAAAACCCGCTAATTTTTTTTTTTCTTTTTGCAGTATGCGGGCCTCTCACTGTTGTGGCCTGTCCCGTTGCGGAGCACAGGCTCCGGACGCACAGGCTCACTGGCCATGGCTCACGGGCCCAGCCGCTCCGCGGCATGTGGGATCTTCCCGGACCGGGGCACGAACCCGTGTCCCCTGCATCGGCAGGCGGACTCTCAACCACTGCGCCACCAGGGAAGCCCCGCTAAATTTTTTTGAAGAAGACAAAGAAGAAACCATAAAGGATGTTAGAAAATACTTAGAACTGAACAACAGTGAAAATGCTTATAAATGAAATCTTGTATTCAACTCCTCAAGTGCTGCTTAGAAGGAAATTGATAGCCATAAAGAAGCCTTAAAGATGGTCTTTTAAAAAGGGAAAACCATAAGCTAATCTACCTCAAGAAACCAGGAACAGAGAATATCCCAAGAAAAGTAAAGAAAAAAATAATCTACACAAAAGCAAAAATCAGTGAAACAGAAAACAACAACAAAATAATACAGATGATGCACAAAATCCAAAACAGGTTGCTTTGACACAAAAACAATATAGAAAACGGACAATAAGTTTAATCAAGAAAAAGCAAGAAAATGAGGGAACAGTTGGGGTGAGGGGTAGAAATATAGATTAAATAAAATTGGGCAAAACAAGTTGATAATTTTTGAAGCTGGGTGATGGATACATGAGGTTCCATTAAACCATTTTCTCTACTTTGGGGGTTGTGTTTGTGTGTGTGTGTGTGTGTGTGTGTGTGTGTGTGTGTGTGTGTGTGTGTATCATATATATAATCACTGCCAGCCTGTAGATAACAGATTGTAGGGAAATGAGAGTAGAGAGAGGGAAATCAGGGGTTTATTACAGTTTGATATGCCAGAGACAATGGTGGCCTGAGCCAGAATAGTAGCAGTGCAGGTGATGAGAAGTGGTTTAATATGAGAACACCTATGAACATAGAAACAGGAACCATGAATAATAGATTTTTTTTAATTTTTGAATTTCATTTTATTTATTTTTTTATACAGCAGGTCCTTATTAGTCATCAATTTTATACACATCAGTGTATACATGTCAATCCCAATCACCCAATTCATCACACCCTCACCCCCACCCCCTGCAGCTTTCCCCCCTTGGTGTCCATACGTTTGTTCTCTACATCTGTGTCTCAATTTCTGCCCTGCAAACCGGTTCATCTGTACCAATTTTCTAGGTTCCACATATATGCGTTATATACAATATTTGTTTTTCTCTTTCTGACTTACTTCACGCTGTATGACAGTCTCTAGATCCATCCATGTCTCAACAAATGACCCAATTTCTTTCCTTTTTATGGCTGAGTAACATTCCATTGTATATATGTACCACATCTTCTTTATCCATTCATCTGTCGATGGGCATTTAGGTTGCTTCCATGACCTGGCTATTGTAAATGGTGCCGCAATGAACATTGGGGTGCATGTGTCTTTCTGAATTATGGTTTTCGCTGGGTATATGCCCAGTAGTGGGATTGCTGGGTCATATGGTAATTCTATTTTTAGTTTCTTAAGGAACCTCCATCCTGTTCTCCATAGTGGCTGTATACATTTACATTCCCACCAACAGTGCAAGAGGGTTCCCTTTTCTCCACACCCTCTCCAGCATTTGTTGTTTGCAGATTTTCTGATGATGCCCATTCTAACTGGTGTGAGGTGATACCTCATTGTAGTTTTGATTTGCATTTCTCTAATAATTAGTGATGTTGAGCAGCTTTTCATGTGCTTCTTGGCCATCTGTATGTCTTCTTTGCAGAAATGTCTATTTAGGTCTTCTGCCCATTGTTGGATTGGGTTGTTTGTTTCTTTAATATTGAGCTGCATGAACT
>NC_041234.1:119532173-119548682 GCF_002837175.3 Physeter macrocephalus
AGTCATTTTCACAATGTTGATTCTTCCTATCCAAGAACATGGTATATCTCTCCATCTGTTGGTATCATCTTTAATTTCTTTCATCAGTGTCTTATAGTTTTCTGCATACAGGTCTTTTGTCTCCCTAGGTAGGTTTGTTCCTAGGTATTTTATTCTTTTTGTTGCAATGGTAAATGGGAGTGTTTCCTTAATTTCTCTTTCAGATTTTTCATCATTAGTGTAGAGGAATGCGAGAGATTTCTGTGCATTAATTTTATATCCTGCAACTTTACCAAATTCATTGATTAAACACCAGAAATTTGTTTCCCACCCAGAGTGATCATAACTATTCTGCCTTGTGACACAATGGAAGTTCAGCTAAAAATACCCTGAAATTTATTTGACCAAAGGCTGCCCTATCAGGAAAGAGACATTCTGTTGCTTCTGCTTAATCATGAGGGAGAAGAACAAACAAGCAACTGGAAGATGAAACTTCAGAAGAGATAAAACATCTGGATTGTTTGAAATGTCTCCAGAGCCTCTGCACACCCATGTGTGCCTGCTTGGGTGGGAAAAGAGAATGGAGATGAGGTGGTTTGGGCAGGGGCTCTGTGTATGTTTCCGTAGTATCCCTGAATTTGGGTATCTGTTTGCACATGTGTGTCTATGGAGTGTCTGGGATGGTGTGTAGGCTGTTGTGTTTTTTTTTTTATTCTGTATATACTTTCTTATTTTTTCTGAATGTATTTATGGGTGTTCATTCATAAGTGAGAGTGAATGAGTATGTGTGTGTGTGTGGGGGGGGTGTGTGTCCAAAGAGTAGCTTCAGTTGCTTTCTTATGAAAATCTTAATCAATCACTAATTCCCAGCAATACAAAGAGAGCTTCACCTCCCTGGTGAGTTTGGTTGTCCGCAATGGAGTATGAGCTCTCTGAATATAGGATTCCCTAGAGCTCCTTAATGCAGAGTTGGGCCTCTAAGGAGTACTTGTTGAATGAGCAAATGTCAACAGTTTTAATGCATGCCTGGATCTGAAGCTGTGGGCATTAATGGTTAACAGGTTGAGAGGGGGCAATCTAGACATACAGGCTTTCCTGCTGCCACTAAGAGAGACTCACATCCTCCATCCATCTTACGTTAAACATGTCCCTCACTGAGCTCTCCCTATGTGTCAAGTACTCTATGAAGTGCCAGGGAAGACTTGGAGTACTCGGTACTTGCCTTTAAGGAGTTCACAGGGAGTTTACTGTATCTCTGTATCCCTTTCTTTATTCCACACTTAAAAGACAAAGTTCAGGACTCTACCTTCCCCCTTCCTGGCATCACAACCATTCATGACTTCCTCTCCTGAGAATTAGCTTGTTTCTCCAACTGACTCCTACACCTTGCCTGATTGAAATAAGATCCATGTAAAATTAACATGTCTAAACCAACTCTCAGCCTCCAGTCTGTTCCCCCTTGTAGTTCATGCTGTACAGACTGCCAGATCAATCATTCTAAAACAACACATGTATATTTTTACTGCCCTAGTCTAATCCACTCAATGGCTCTGTATTACCTATAGGAAAAAAACTCTATCATGACACTACACAACTGCTTGTAGTTACCCAACAGATCTAAATAAGCTTTGTCCCCTGCTAAGTAGTAGTCCCACTGAAGATAAAGAAAAAAAATCTATGTAGTGAGCATGGATATTTCATATTTTTGAACATAATTTTTCTGATTTTAAGATTTTAATTTTAAACACAAGGTCACTCATTCAACAAACCTTTTTGGAGCATCTAATCACTGTCTGACATACTGAGCAGATAATAGCTTCTTTGTGTCCCTTCATAATAATTTTTCAAATAACGATATTTGGTATCTCAAGTAGGTATTGATCAGATGCTCCATTAGGACAGGGTCTCCTGCCTCAACTTTCCACTGCATGCCTTGCTTTGGCAGAAAGGGAGAATGGTAGGAGAAGGGGAAGTCCTTGTAGATGGCTCATGAGTCATCCCCTTGCTAGTTCTGCTGTGCACTACCCTATTCCTTGAATCTGCTCTGATGCTCTCTTCATCCTCACATCTGTAGAAGGACCCGTTTCTAGTAGGTTTGACTCTTCCTCCAAACACTCTATATCACCATGGTCCATCCACTTCCGCGTTGAATAGGGCTTGTTTGCAAGGAATGGACTTCTACTCTTTTTGTGGGGGGGCATGGACTTCTTGAATGACACTACCAGTTGCTAGACTGAGAGTCCCCACCATGTGCACTCCTCACATGACCTATTTGTGCTGATATGTGTGTGTTACTGAAATGTGAAGTGTGAGGTCCGACAAAGTTTAATTGAGGATAGGAAGAAAAGCTGAATTTTGAAAGATATGTTGTGGAAGGGAAAGGTATTCCTGGTGGGGGATATATGCTTGATATGTGAATAGGTGGGAAGAGCAGGGCAAAAGATGGATTTAGCTAAATGTAGGATGATGAGGGTAGGGCATTCATGAGACAAGACTTCTCCTTAGAATATAGCTCCAAGGCCCTGCCATAGGAAAACCTCACTTTATTTTCTTTGATCTGTTGCATCATCTTTCACTTTTACCTTTGCAGAAACTATACTTACCATGTCAGTGTCTGACACAGGGCCAAAACTGGTCACGTAGATGTCAGTCTTAACTTCAGTCACTGCATCTGGTTGAAAGAAAGTAGAAAAGCAGAGTGTTATGAAAGACTGTTGCCTTAGCTCAGAGAGAGTCCAGTGCAGTACTCCAAATGATAGTGAACTTGTTACTTCTAAGAAAGGATACTTGGTACAATCGTAGGAAAACTCCTTAAAAAACTCTCACTTGTACTATTTCTTCACAGAGAATATGCTAGGCACAGGAACAAAGTCCATCCCTTTAGGTAACATTGAGAATGGCGGCAGAACCTCCAAACTCCAAAGCTTAGTGAGAGCCCTTCGAGATCTCTAACATTCACACATGCTGGGCTCTCACACTGGGATTATCCCTACCTGTGGTAGGTTACAAATGTTCCAAGAGCCAACCCTTTTCCACTTTCAGGAACGTAGGATGATTGTACTCCTACTTAAAGTACGGAAGGGATGTGTGACTGGTTTTGGTTGTAGGAGGAAGTAATATGTGTCCCTCCCTGGCTACAACAATTAATGTCCAACCCAAGACCCTACCTGCCATGGTCACCATGGAAACATATGTTAATATGGAGCTACTATAAGATTGAAACAGCCTGGAATGATGACCCAACACTTGGAGGACAACGGCACTGGAGAGTTGCCTGGATCCACAATAGACTTTGCATCAAAGAGAAGTACTTTTGTTGGGTTAAGTGACTGAGATTTGGAGATGATTGATATCACCTGATACACTCTCTTTGTATTTTTTTCTCTTGCAACTGTGTATTTACTCATCTGCCTTGCCACTTAACCCAAGAGCTCCTGAAGGGCAGTGTCCCTGTTTTGTTATCTCTGTATCCTCAGTACATAGAAAAGGAGCCTGTTATTGAGATGGTGCTTACTGAATATTTTCGGAATTAATGGATGAATCTCATCACATACATATTTTCCAAGTTGGAAAATGATACTCAGAGAAGTGAAGTTATTGCACTGCTAAGTTTCTCTTTTCCTCCTTCTGTCAGCCCTGTTTACCCCATTGCAGCTCAGACTAGCTCACCCACTCAAGCACACCTCAGAGTACAGGGTAGCCTACCTCAGCTTAGCAAAGTCAATTCCAGCCTACCAAACACCTCATAATTACACTAAATTCAAATAAGATCCACTCCAGCCCAGCATACCTGACCCCAGTAGAGCACACCAGTAGCGCAGCTAATACCAATAAAGCCCACATAGGACTTGATATATGTATACTATAATGAGGCTGGTTACTGGAGTCTATGGCAGTATTTTTTTAATTTTTAAAATTTATATTTCCTTTTTAATTGAAGTATAGTTGATTTAAAACATTATATTAGTTTTAATGGTACAATACTGTGATTTGACATTTTTATAGATTATGCTCCATTTAAAGTTATTGTAAAATATTGGTTATATTCCCTGTGCTATACATTACACTATTTCTTTTTTCCCATGGAGAGGTAATGGACACACATACTCCATTTATAGCATATTCACTATATTCATCCAGTCCTGGGTCCTAGCCCAGAGGTACTTTATATCTTATTGACTTCACATTTTCCAGAGCCGTCCCTTAGGCTCTTAATACACTACTCCCCTGCACAGGCACAAAGTATACTCAAGGCCACTGTACACATCCACAAACATTCCATTTTCAAAAGAGACTATGAGTATCATTTAATAATAATTGACACTGTAGTCAATTCACCAAAACACACAATCTACTTCCAAGCTTAATCAGCAAATAACATGTCTGAAGCTAGAGTTGTGTTTTAAATATTTGGGCTCTCATCTAGAGCACAGCCTTCCCTCAGAGATATTTCTGTGCTTCAAGGACAAGAGACAACACTTCAGAATGCCGAACATGCCCCCTAAACACTTGTCTCTTCAGATACACTGCCAGATTCATTGGCTGGGGAAACGTTGCCATACGCCAAAGTACATAAAACAAAATTAATTAATTAATGGGAGAGACCACAATTACATTTGAATCCAATATTCCAGGCAGGACATAGTTAGACACAGAACAAGTTTCTAAACCAATTTAACTGTAAAACTGTAAGATAGCTATGCAGATTCAAAACAGGGGACCCAGGGACTTCCCTGGCAGTCCAGTGGTTAAGACTCTGTGCTTCCACTGCAGGGGTTGCGGGTTCGATCCCTGGTTGGAGAACTAAGATCCCACATGCCACTTGGCACAGCCAAAACAAAAACAAAAACAAAACAGGGGACCCAGACTATAGGAGAAAAAGGAGAAGAGAGATAGTGGTGATAAAGTCAGGAGACTGCTGTAGCTCTAAGAGGAGAATGGAGTCACTGTAGGTAGAAAAGGAAGAGTCTTTGGCTGGGATGGAAAGGCTTGCGTTCTGGATCTCTGCCCAACTTGCTGAATGCCTTAAGACTTTTCTCCTTTTGACTTTTCTCTTGTACAATGAGGGTTTGGTATCAAACAAATTTGAATTTTCTCTCTGCTCTAACTAGGAACTCTGAACGCAGGGCCAAGCAAAAAGCATCTGACTAAAGGTGCCCAATGGTAGCAAAAGGCAAGTTTTCTCTGCTGCCTGAGGAAGGTAGGAGGTTTGTATGATCAGGCCACCCAACGTGGCTGTTCTCTTGCTCTCTGTACATCCCCTGCTTGACCAGTCCCTGCTTCACCTACACCCACTCACATGAATGACCTTCCCTCAATCATAGGGCCAAAACAGTAAATGCCTATGTACTTGTCTCTGGCCCCAGCTAATGATCTAATCGTTAGATCAGAACTATCTCCACTATGATGATTTATCAAAGGGGCAGTGAGGGGTGAACTCCTCTACTGGTTTCCCTGGCAACCAATAAGCACCGACCTAAAGTCAATTCCTCCTGTAACTGGTAACCTCCCTCCCCATCCCATCTGGGAGTGAAGACTACTACCAAGTCCTGCCCACCTCTGCTGCACATGGTGGGGTGTCACTCCAGGACCTTGGTTCAGACAAGGAAGATTCCCCTTATCCATGAAACCATTGATGTCTCTGTCGCTGACTCCAGGCTCTTTCTTTGGTCTCGAGGCTGGGAAAGTACAGGGCTTGCAGGTCTGGGGGGTGCAACCCAACAAGGTTTAATGCAAATAAGGTATTCCTCCTCTCTCTCAACTGTTCACTGTCATTTAAAAGACACCCATTGGGACTTCCCTGGGGATCCAGTGGTTAAGACCTCACCTTCCAATGCAGGGGGTGCGGGTTCCTTCCCTGGTCGGGGAGCTAAGATCCCACATGCCTCGCAGCCAAAAAACCCAAAACATAAAACAGAAGCAATATTGTAACAAATTCAATAAAGACTTTAACAAAATGGTCCACATCAAAAAAAAAATTTTAACATCTTTATTGGAGTATAACTGCTTTACAATGGTGTGTTAGTTTCTGCTGTATGACAAAGTGAATCAGCTATACATAAACATATATCCCCATATCTCCTCCTCCTCTTGCATCTCCCTCACACCCTCCCTATTCCACCCCTCTGCGTGGTCACAAAGCACCAAGCTCATCTCCCTGTGCTATGTGGCAGCTTCCCACTAGCTATCTCTTTACATTTGGTAGTGTATGTTGACATTCCCCCAGTGTTGCACACAGGGACCACAAAGCCCCAATGACTAAATCCCATTTTTTGACTAGGAAATCCAGCTGCCTTGGAGCAGGGTACGTGACAACACACAGAAGTACCCTGCAGAAGTATTGTACAGTGATTGAAAGCATGACTACCTGGGTTTGAATTTAGGTTCTGCCATTTACTCTTTGTGTGCCTTTTGTCACTTAACTTCTCTATGCCTGTTTCTTCATCTGGAAAATTGGGATAATGATAGCACGTACCTCAGAATTGCTCTGAGGATTTAAGGAGACAGTATTGAGACCAATAGTTAGAATAAATCCAGTGTTCAATATATGTTAGCTGCCGCTGAATACTATTCCAGAGGCAAGACCATATGAGACATCCATAAGGCCAAGTGGAACGAACTCACCCATAAGTCTAAGGTCCTCAGTCCCAGACAAAGAAGAGAGTATCCACCCACCACTCCAGCTCCTCTGTGTGAAGGAATGATTAGAAGTTTGCCATTTCATTTAATTAAATGAAAAGACCAGTGAATTAGACTAAAACTGGTGAGGGCTACAGTTCATAGTCTAGCCCCTGTTCACAGCCTTCTCATTTTTCAAATGTGAAAAATGATTTAATTGGGAAATGAGTTTTTTTCTTTTTTTTTTTAACAAATATTTTCCAATGCTCCTTGGTTCTTTTTTATTTACTTTGGAGATCCAATTTCCTCCCAATATTACCTTCTGAAACCAAAGGTGAATAGAATTATCTTTTCCTTTTGCAAATTTACTGTGGTATTGGAAGCTAAACACACATGCCCTTAGCCCTCAGTGGGACTCCCACTGGTGGGGAACTTATCAACCAGTTCCTAATGTCATTCCAGCTTGCTTTTGATCTGAAAGAGTAAAGATACACCAATCAGCAAGTGATCACTGTGTTTATATTGACTATGTTGCTCATACAAACTGTATTTTCTAGTTTGAATTCAAATATATCCCCAAGAAGCCATGAATTTTCTCCTCGGAGCAGAAACCAGAGTAGTTTCCCCAACTCTAGCTTCTCCACTCCAGCACACACATAAACATTGGTCTTAGTACTGCCCTTTGGATCCACACAACAAAATCTGCTTCTTGTTCTTTTGAGAGTTAAAGACCTTCAGAGACTGAAGGAAAGTGATCATGGTACACCTAAGTCTTCTCTTCTTGCTCCTTTCCAGATTAAATATCCTGACTTCCTTTGTGTCTCCCCTCTTTTGACATGGTTTTAAGCAACCTCACTATCCCACATTCACTTTCCTCTGGATTGGGTCTGATTTTTTTTTTACTGGCATGCTGAAATATGTTTTGTGATGAAACTTTGTCACAGCTCTATTAGACAGGATCATAAGATGAATGATATGAACAAAAGCCAACCATACCCCCTTTATCTCATTACAGGCTGTGACGGACTCTTCAATCCTTCCCAATAACAGTCTTCCTGACAATAGTGAGGTTTTAAGGATTGGGACTTTGACTAAAAGAACAAAGTCCTGACTTTTCTGTTTTCCTACTTCCATATCACTGGGAATTTTAGAGAATAAGTGTTTGTTATTGTGTACACTTTTCATCTTGAAGAGAGATTAAGCTACTAGAAATGAGCTCCCGTGTGACTAGCTGGGTCTGCTAGCAACATGGATTTGAGGAGTGGCCTACAATGACTTATGGAGAGCCTCTTGGAGATCTGAGAGCTGGAGTGCTCTGATCTGTTAATGGCCTTTTCATTTGTCTTTTACAAACCTTGGGGACTGAGCTACTGTAAGTACTCAGTGACACCCCCCCATAGCATTAATCACAGATAAGCTCTTCAGAGGAATCTCAGAGAGATGGCTTAAGGAAGCAGATATGACAAAACTCTGTATTAGAGGTCCTAGGTTCTAATCTAAGCTCGGCAATTGACTCACACCCCCTTTTGCAGGCTGTCTGGGCAAAGCTCATAACTTTTGACATTTGGTAGGCCAGAGGTCTAGCACTGCGTTTATGCTACTTCATCTAGTGTCTGGCACCTGGAATGTACAGCAAATCTTAATAGCTAGCTACATGCAACATATGTTTATAACAAAACACCAGGAAGAATTTCAGTCTTAATGCACCCCCAAAATTCATCTTTCAGTCCCAAGCCAGTTACAGTTGGTGGGCAGTACACACCATTCAGATCACTCCACTTCATTCACTGGTTCCACAAAAACACTGATTCCTGGGCTATCATCCTCAGCATTTCATCGTCCTCATCATTATCTCATTCTTTAATCTGGCATTTAACATTTAATTTGTAAAGTACCAACACATATTTCAAGTGTCAATTCAAATGGTCCCATTTGTCTGTCACTCATTCTAGATGTTTCCCTCCTCCAACTTTTCCTTTTCCGTTTCCTGTACACCTATTATTTGTCACCTAACTCAATACTTACCCAGCGTGTAGTGGTAAAAGCATTGAACCTGATTTCAGAAGATCTTGGTACAGGTCAAGGAGTGCTACTGACAAGCTACTATGATCGTGAATGAGACTTTTATCTCCTTGAGCCTAGGTTTCCTTAACTAGAATATGAAGTTTCGGCACAGAGATCACTAAAATACATTTCAAAAAATATGCTCTGTTTCTTTGGTCTTGTGGTTTCTAAGCCCAGAGTAGATCAGAGGCACTAAATTAGAACTGAAGAAGAGATAGGACAGTGGCAAAAACAAGAAATAAGCACTAATGTAGTAAAGAAAGGGGTAGGAAAAAAGTAATAATACCCAGGCTTTTCTCAGAACAGGTTGCTGTGCTCAGTGCTTCTAGTGGCATTAATATAGGTCTATAGAAGGACCTTCCTAGAATATCTTTGCCCTCAGACCTTTCTAGAGACATCCCTTCCTTGTGATGGGGACCAAAGCCAATATTAGGATTTGTAGCTCCAGAGAAAATGATGGGCAGATGTGTGGAACTAGCCACCCACATAGAAAGAAATTTCAGTAACAGGTATGGAAGAAATAAAACCATCAGAGAGCAGCTTCTTCAGCGGTTCATAGCCCTTCACTGAAAATAGAGGTCACTTCCAAGAGCTAGTAGGATTTCCTTGGGGCAATATTATAACAAAATTATAGAGGGAATTTGAAGCTGTGCTCAAATAATGACCAGGAAATAAGTTGGAGGCCAACTACACAAGGTCTTCTCCACTCTAAAGGCACATCCTTGAGCCAGAACAAGCTGAAAGTCAGGGGAAAAGCAAAAGAATCTTTAAAACAGCTGAAATATTCTAAAATGTTACATGGATGCTCTGGTATTTTTCCAGGACCTACTGATTTTTAGCTTAAACATAAAACTAATAAGTGGAAAAAACTTTGGTATAGGACTCTGGAGACTTGGGTTAATCCTGGTCCTACCTCAAGTTAACTATACCTTAATTGCTTTATCTGTGAAAAAGGGAATCCATTTTGTTATGATTCCAATATTTAAAATATTGGCCATAATAGATTAGAAGAGGTTACCAGAGGCACATACACTGTCATTCTTAAGAAATGTTTGGAACTTCCAGATAAGATGGCACAGGTAATAAACACACTATAATGAGAGATAAAATATAAATGATATAATTTAAAAAACCATATAATTGTTCCAAATAATAGATCGAAATGTCATGGAACAGACACAAATCAAAGGTGTAAGTAATATTGAAGCCAGAGATCTGGGTCTGAAAATAAGAAGTAAAGTAAAAGAAATGAAAATATTTCTCTGTACAAAAGAGGAGAATGGAAGCAGGCTGAGTACTCGTTGGTCAGAGCTGGGGCTCTCCTTGTAGAGAGGCTAGAAAAAGTGAAGATGAACTGATGCCCAGGGTATGACTCTGTTTGAGGCAGCAGGCATGGGCTAGGGGGGTGGGTGGGGATGACATGATATACAAAGACATAGTCTTGGGATTAGAAATTGAGCTAAGTGGCTTGTTGGACCAGGAATGGATCAGCAATATCACAATGGAGAAGAAACTTCAAAAATACTGTTATAAGTCCAGCTTGGAACAGGGATCAGAGTAGAAGCAAACTATAAAACCACAAGACAGTAAGTAAAAGAGGGTGAAAAACTAAAATTAAAACAAAACTAAACTGGTTTCTGTCATGGTGGAATAAGTGCATTACAGCCTTTCTCTCCCAGTGATTATAAATAAAAATCTCTGGACGAAATATAAAAGCGACTACCCAAGGACTCTGAAAAGTAAAAAAGAACAGATAGATTATAGAGGGGCATCAAGACTTGGAGAAGCAACCCACAGGGAAATACGTTTCCTGTTTTTTATTTTCTTCTTCTTTTCTCTTGCAGTTCTGCCTCAAAGGCAAAGCTGCATAGTGGGACAGTGGCACAAACAGCTAAAACTCTGATTTTAAAAATCTGTCTTGCCAGAAATTTAGGGGAAAAGGCCACTTTGGACCAGAGAGTGTGGGGAATCCCAGCGTATAGAGGGTTAAAGAAGAGGATCCAAAATTCTTTATATGAACCCTCACAAACCATGGGTTTACCCTTAAGCACATGCCTAGGACAGACTCAAGACAGCATGCCAAAGGCTTTGAGAAGTACACTATGATTTAAACCACCACCTAAATTTCACACTAATCCTGAATAGCACAAGTAGAGGGCAGACTCAAAACCACACAGCAAAGATTTTGATAATTGAACTATGAATTAATATGTAAACCACGGACCAAGCCTTAGGACTATCCCCTCAGTGATACGTGTGTTACATAAACCAAATGCATCATAGCAAAGGCTTTGAAAACTGAAAGAGATGGGCATCACCACCCACAGAAAGTAAGGCAGACCTTGCTTTTTAACTAAGTTGATTGTCTGCTAAAACAAACAAGAAAAAAAAATTCAACATTCTCCAAAGCATTATAACAGGACTAAGACTCCACATAATAGTCAAAATGTCCAGAATACAATTCAGCATTATTTTACTTAGAAAGAACCAGAAAAATGTTACCAATTCTCAAGGGAAAACACAATCAACAAATGTCAACTGTAACATGATTCAAATGTTGAAAATTTCAGTCAAAGATTTTTAAATGGTTATTATAACTAAGCTCCATGAGGTAAATGAAAATACATTTAAAATAAACAGAAAAATGAAGTTTTCACAGAAAAATTAGGAAATATAAAAATAACCAATTTGAAAATTTAGCAATAAAAAATGCAATTACCAAAATAAAAAATTCACTGGATGGTCTCAATAGCAGAATGGAGATGACAAAGGAAAGAGTCAGTGAAACTGGTGATTGACAGAAATTATCCAATGTGAAGAATAGCAACAAAAATGTCTGAAAATATATCAACAGAAACTCAGGGCTATGCTGAATGATATGATAATGTCCAACACATAGAACACTGGAATTCCAGAAGGAGAGGGGAAAGAAATTAGTACAGAAAAAATATATTTGAAGAAATAGTGTTCAGAAACTTTCCAAGTTTGGTAGAACACATAAGTTTACAGAATCAAGCCATTCTACAGACCCTAAACAGAAAAGAAAAAAAAAAAAACAGAAGAAACGATTGCCTAGACATATAATAATCAAACTGCTAAATACCAAAGATGAAGAAAAATCTTGAAAGAAGGTATTAGAAAATCACACAGTCTATGAAGGGGAACAACTACTTGAAAGACTGAAGCTATATCATCAATTCACAGACAATAGTGAAACAGGATATTTAATATGCTTAAAGAAAACAACTGTTAACCTCAGAACTCTATACCCCATAAAAATATGCTTCAGCAACTTAAGTGTCCATTGACAGATGAATGGATAAAGAAGATGTGGCACATATATACAATGGAATATTACTCAGCCATAAAAAGAAATGAAATTGAGTTATTTGTAGTGAGGTGGATGGGCCTAGAGTCTGTCATACAGAGTGAAGTCAGTCAGAAAGAGAAAAAACAAATACCGTATGCTAACACATATATATGGAATCGAAAATAAAATGGTTCTGATGGACCTAGGGGCAGGACAGGAAAACAGACACAGACATAGAGAATGGACTTGAGGACACGGTGGGGGTGGGGAAGCTGAGACAAAGTGAGAGAGTAGCATTGACATATATACACTACCAAATGTAAAATAGCTAGCTAGTGGGAAGCAGCTGCATCGCACAGGGAGATCAGCTCAGTGCTTTGTGACCACTTAGAGGGATGGGACAGGGAGGGTGGGAGGGAGGCTAAAGAGGGAGGGGATATGGGGATGTATGTATGCATATAGCTGATTCACTTTGTTATACAGCGAAAACTAACAGAACATTGTAAAGCAATTATACTCCAATAAAGATGTAAAAAAAAAAAAGCTTCAGGAGACATTCTGAGATTTAAAAAGACAAGGGAATTTGTTACCAGCAGAGTTATTCTATAAGAAATTCTGCAGAAATTCTCCAGGCTTAAGGGAAATAATGCTGGGGGGAAATTAGATTGTCAGGAATAAAGGAAGAACAACAGATATGGAAATTCTGGATATATGTTAAAAAAATTGTTCTTTCTTAAGTTCTTTACAATAGTTATGACGGCTGAAATTAAAAATTCAAACATTGTCTCATGTGGTTTTTAATGAATGTTGATATAATAGTTAAGACACCCATAACGTAAAGGTACTCTGGATGGGCAATGGACCGATATTGTTACAAGACTACTTTCTACACTTTACTGGAAGCGGAACAATATTAACTCTAAGAAGACTGTGAAACCTTAGCTGTGAAAATGGTAATCCCTATAGCAACCAATGAATCTCATAAAGAAATATTCCTAAAAAGGCAAGAATTAAAATAAAGATGTTCAAATATTTCAAAAATATTCAGTAAAAGGAAAATAGATTAACATAAAAACAGAGGGGACAAACAAAACAAATAATAACATGATGAATCTAAACATAACCATGTCAATAAATATATTAATTGTAGGTGGTCTAAACATACAAAGCCAGAGATTGTCAGATTGGAAAAAAAAGAGCCGAATATATTCTGTGTACATGACGCCCACTTTAAATATAAAGACATAAATATATTAAAAGAATGGAAAATATATATAATGTAAACACCAATCAAAAGAGAGATGTGGTTGATATATTAAAATCAAAGAACTATACTGTAGAACAAGGAAAATTACCAAAGATGAAGAGGGATTTACATAATTAAATCACAAGTAAGATATTACAAGGCTAAATGTGATATCCAGCAATGGAACTTCAAAATATATGACACAAAAACTGATGGAATTTAAATAGGAAATTTAAAAATCCAAAATTATTGTTGGATACTTCAACATTCCTCTTTCAACAATTGATAGAATGTGTACAGACAAAATTAGTAAGTGTATGGAAGACCTGAACAATATTATCAACCAGTGTCACCTGACATTTATAGAACACTCTACCCCCAGCAGAAGAATATCCAAGTTTTCAAGTACATTGGGACCTTCACCAAGATAGCCCATAAAACAAACCTTAACAAATTTAAAAGAACTAAAGTCATATAAACTATGATCAGTAACCATAAAAGAATAAAAATAGTAATTAATACTGAAAAATATCTTTCCTAATATTTAGAAATTAAAGAACACTCTTCTAAATAACCCATGGATCAAGAAAGAAGTCATAAGTGATGTTTCAAAATATAGTGAACTCAATAAAAATACAACACATCAAAGCTGTGGGATGCTCATAAAGAAATACATAGAGGGAAATGTATAGCATTAAATATCTACTTTAGGAAAAAAGAAGGCTCAAAAAGTCCATAATCTAAGCTTCCATCTCAATAACTAGAAATATAAAAAAAGAAACAAATTAAAAAAACAAGTAGAATTAAAAACAGAAAACCGATAGAGGAAATCAGTGAAATTAAAAACTGGTTCCTTGAAAAAAATTGAAAAATTGACAAACCTCTAGTCAGACTGAACAAACAACAAAAAGACAAAATCTATGAATATCAGGAAAAATAGAAGAGTAATGTCACCAAAAGTGGCAGAGTAAGGAAATCTAGGGCTCTCTCTCTCCATAAAAACAACTAATAAGCTTGGAAAAACTGTCAGAATCAACTTTTACAGAACTCTAGAATCTAGTCAAAAACAGATATCCACCAGGGGAATATGTGATGAAGAAAAAAGGTACCTCACCCACCTATATCCCACAACCCCCAGAGTGGCAGCAGCCATAAAGATGTCAGCCCACACTCCTGTTACAGGTTCCCATTGCCAGAAAGAGCAATATAAATCTTATTCTGAATGGCAGGTCGAAACCCTTAACCCCTTTTTGAAAGAGGGATGCAATGGCTTGACTTTGTTTCATTCAAATGGGATCATTCCTAGTGCTGGGGCTGCTTCCTGAGAGGCACTGGTCAAAAGCATTTAAAGACAAAAATATTGACAGCAGCAGCCTGGGGCTAGGGATAACAGTTGGGACAAGCAATAGACAGACTGAAAAGCCTGAGAAGAAAAAGTTTAGAAAAGGAGATACTTGGGTGAATAAGGATTTTTACAAACTTCCAACATATACCAAGGGATTGATAAGTCCACACACATGCCCAGGGCTTGACATATGCTCAGAAAAGGCCTGAGAAGAACCTAAACTTTCACATCTGGCTGAATTTCAGACCTCACTATAAAGGGGAAGTGGAAGCTAAGGCAGAGTCAATTCTTCCTAAACAATTCTACAGATTAAACACAGTCCTAAATAAAATCTAAGGGGTTTTTTTTTGGTAGAAATTCATGAATTGATTCTGAAATTTGTATGGAAAGGCAAAAGAGCTAAATTAAATAGCCAAAACAAAATTTTTAATGCGTTCTTAATTTGGAGAACTCTATTATAGGATTTCAATGTTTCAAGATTTACTATAAAAGTACATCGATCAAAACAGTAAAAGAATATTTGAGTTTTTTAAGGAAACTCCATACAGTTCTCCATAGCGGCTGTACCAATTTACAGTCCCACCAACAGTATAAGAGGGCTCCCTTTTCTCCACACCCTCTCCAGCATTTATTGTTTGTAGATTTTTTGATGATGGCCATTCTGACTGGTGTGAGGTGATACCTCATTGTAGTTTTGATTTGCATTTCTCTAATGATTAGCAATGTTGAGCACCTTTTCATGTGCCTCTGGCCATCTGTATGTCTTCTTTGGAGAAATGTCTATTTAGGTCTTCTGCTCAGTTTTGGATTGGGTTGCATTTTTTTTTTGATATTGAGCTGCATGAGCTGCTTGTACATTTTGGAGATTAATCCTTTGTCAGTTGCTTCATTTGCAAATGTTTATACATCAATCAATTGAACAGAATGGAGAGTTAAAAAATATGCCCCGACATATATGGTCAATTGATTTTCAACCATGGTGATAATGCAGTGTAGAAAATTTAGCCTTTTCAAAAAATTGTGCTGGAACAATTAGATAGACATATGCTAAAACATGCTACTCCAGCCCTTACTTCACACCTTATATAAAAATTAACTCAGAATGGATCATAGACCTAAATGCAAAACCTAAGACTATAAAATTTCTAGGAGAAAACACAGACAAAAATGTCTGTGACTTTGGGTCAAGCAAAATCTTTTTTAGATATGACATAAAAGTCACAAACTATAAAAGAACAAATTGTTGAGTTAGACTCATCAAAATTTAAAACTTCTCTTTTTCAAAGACACTGTTAAAAGAATAAAAGCACAAGTCAAAGACTGGAAGAAATATTTTCATTTCAAACTTCTAACAAAGGACTTATATAAAGAATATATAAAGAACTTTCAAAATTCAGTAATAAGTGATAAAACAAGCCCAAAAAATTTCTTGAAAGGATCTAAACAGATATTTCACCCAAGAAAATAGACTGGTGGCAAATCAGTACGTGAAGATATGCAATCAGGAAATGCAATTTATAACCACAATATGATACCATTAGTAGCCTATCAGAAGAGCTATGAGGGGATTTTTCCAGTTGCTAGAAGTATTCTGTATCTGGGTTGTATTGCTAGTTACATGACAGTACACCACAAAGAGTGAATTATACTGTATGTAAGTTGCATATTAATTTTTAAAAGTATAAAATTTGACCAAAATTAAACAAAGTGAAAAAAAGCATAAAGACTCCCATTTAAAATGAGTCTATATTGTTTCCATGTCCTGGCTATTGTAAATAGAGCTGCAATGAACACTGTGGTACATGACTCTTTTTGAACTATGGGTTTCTCAGGGTATATGCCCAATAATGGGATTGCTGGGTCGTGTGGTAGTTCTATTTTTAGTTTTTTAAGGAACCTCCATACTGTTCTCCATAGTGGCTGTATCAATTTACATTCCCACCAACA
>NC_041234.1:119548718-119549170 GCF_002837175.3 Physeter macrocephalus
GTTTTGTTTATGGTTTCCTTTGCTGTGCAAAAAGGTTTTAAGTTTCATTAGGTCCCATTTGTTTATTTTTGTTTTTATTTCCATTTCTCTAGGAGGTGGGTCAAAAAGGATCTTGGTGTGATTTATGTCATAGAGTGTTCTGCCTATGTTTTCCTCTAAGAGTTTGATAGTGTCTGGTCTTACATTTAAGTTTTTAATCCATTTTGAGTTTATTTTTGTGTATGGTGTTAGGGAGTGCTCTGATTTCATTCTTCTACATGTAGCTGTCCTAAGTGTCCATCAACAGATGAATGGATAAAGAAGATGTGGCATATATATACAATGGAATACTACTCAGCCATAAAAAGAAACGAAATTGAGTTATTTGTAGTGAGGTGGATGGACCTAGGGTCTGTCATACAGAGTGAAGTAAGTCAGAAAGAGAAAAACAAATACCGTATGCTAACACATAT
>NC_041234.1:119549365-119563426 GCF_002837175.3 Physeter macrocephalus
TATACTCCAATAAAGATGTTAAAAAATAAATAAATAAATAAATAAATAAATAAATGAAATGAGTCTGTACATCAAAACTAATGAAACAGAACAGTACACCCAGAAACTGTCCTATGGATACATGAAGTCTCGATGTATGGCAGGACAGGTATTATTTATCAGTGAGAAAAACATGTACTATTGAAAGATGTGCCAGACCACAGGTTACCCATATATAAAAAGTACATTGCTACCTCATACCACATATAAACATTAATTGCAAACGTACTAACCTAAATAGGAAACATAATTCATGAAAGCAGGAATCTGAATAACCAATGAATGTAAGATAGCCAACATCACTAGATAATGATGGAAATGCAATTTAAAAAGAGGTACCATTCACAGCTATCACTCTGGCAAAAATTTAAGAGCATGACGGTACTGAGTACTGGTTAAGAACTGAAACAAAGAGAACTCTCATACACTGCTAGGAGGAAGTGAAAACTGGTACAACCATTTTGGAGAGCAATTTGGAAATATTTGCTGAAGTCGAGATGTGTATATCTTATAACACAGTTAATCCACTGATAGATCTATATTCAAAAGAAATGCTTACACATGTGCACAAAGAGACATGTGCAAGCATGTCCATTCGGTGTTTGAAATGTGGTTCTATTTAGACTTAATGATATTGTAATAGGCATCTTTCAGTGAATAAAATTCTTTATTTCCCTCAGAAATCTCCAATAGGGACTCCTTTGCAATCACTGTAGATTAATGTGTTACAAGTGAGATGTAGTCTCATTCCCTTTGTTGTGGAATAAATTAATGTGTTGGTCCTGGCTAAGCTGAGAAGAACCCAGTCTTTCTACCAGGAATCAGACATCTTCACTTTGCAACTCAAAATGAGCAGTTTTTCCTCCCATGTCTTTGTTACAGTTTTCCTATCCTTTTGACCCCACTAAGAAGAATTTTATCTTCCAGACACACTGTCTGCCAAGCCGTCCTTCCTTAATCTTAGTGTTAAACCAGAAAACTCTCATATTTTTCCTCTTATATCAGTATTAGCCAGAACCTGTTCTTTTTTATTTTCTTATAAGGGGCTATCCTCTAAATTGATATCCAGCTTTGAAATAGTTATGGCTTGTTTCAGTACCCTTTGTTAGAAAACATACTGTCTCCCACAACACCCTGACATCCACAGACTGGCAGACTGGGGCTGTGAGGGTGTGCTGTTCATTTTTACCCTGCTTCACTATTTCTCTCAAACATAGCAGTGATGAGAAAGAAAGGACCCTGTACTTGGAACCAATAGCCCTGAGATTGGACCCTGACTCTACTGTTTATTGACTAATAAACTACCTTAATCATTTTAGTCTTAGGTTCCACCACTGCAAAATACAGATATCAATATCTCCCCTCACAGTTCCATTGTGAAAATTAAATTAGATAACAGATGCTAGATGGGAAAAAAGTACTTGGAAATTGTAAAGGGGCACTCATAGTATAGGATCTTGAGTATGGAGTTTTGAGTCAGGTAAAATCAATGATAGACTCAGAGATACCAACAAGCTTCACTGACTAAACCTTGTCCCTGTTCCCCACCTGATCTAAGGCTACCTCCCCAGTAGATATTGCTGATAGCCATCCCCATTAAAGGATGAGGAAATGACCAAATAAAACAATAATAATGTTGGGAGGCTGCTATTATTTGTCATTTGATGTCTGCATTTATTCTTGGTCCTGGCCTTTTATGGCTGCAGGTACCAGAAGACCTATACCACTCTAATTCACTTTGGGCTTCTGCTGCCAAAGTTCCCATGCTAGGTCAGCTCTGCCTATTATCCTACTGCAAAGGATTCTAGACCAATATACCATTAAAAAGAGGTGTTAAGAGATTTGGAAGCAGAGAACCTGCTACCTGACTTTCCTTACCTCTCACTTCCCCATTCTCACCGTAAATGAGACTGAGCAGTAGATTTGGCATCTTAGGCTCAACTTTCTGCCAGGTGAATATACTCCTTCACTCCTGAAACCAGGGGTCTCTCCAATGATCGATATCCAAATTTATGGCCCAGGGTTCAATATCCTTCCACCTCCATGGTGAGTGGCTCCATGCTGAATATGCAGGTGACTACACTTCTGCTAACACTTCTGGGACCTCATCTCCCGTAGAAACTCCAAAGTGAACTGTCCTTGACCAACTTTGATCTCAATGCACTTGTCCTCTTATGCATAAGAGGAAAAGTGATGATTGGAAGGCAGTTTTCCCGATAGATCTTCACCAAGAGGAGTATGCTAATAACAATCTGTGTAACACCCCAGCTGTTTTCTAACCTTGATAGACTCCATATTTTTTTAAATGCCTCTCGATACAATAGTATATTTGAACAGCTTCCTGCTTGTCATTTCAAACTCAAAATCCCTTGAATAACTGATTTAAATTATTTTTAACTACTTATGTCAGCATCTTCTCTGGGCCAACCAGAAGAAATACATATTTGTTAGTCCTGAGGTGGAATTTCTGAGCCACATCTTATCTGTCACGGGTTCTGTGTGATGTTGAACAAGATGTCAGTAATTCTGTAGTGAGGGCTTTCCATCCACATTCAATTAAATATACTCAGCAATTCTTGGGTTTGATCAATACTGTTGATGGATGGTTTAATCTTCAGTTTTCTCCACTGACAATCTTCATGATGTCCTCTCCTAGAATCTTGAAGATGATGAGACAGATTGTTATGTAGTCATAGAAAATTTGGTATTAACCCTGCATGTCTACTTAAAGTAGTCTAGCATGCATAGGAGGCATACCAATGCACAGTGGAATCACCTAAACACTCAGGTTTACATAAGAGACAGTACTTGGAGGCATAGAGTGCAAAAAAAAAAAAAAAATCAAACAATGTATATTCTAAAAGAGGAAGCCTATATGTAGGCATTTCACAATGCCACTCTATTGAGTCAAATAATCTCATTTATAACAATGAGTATGGCTCTCAGGGACTTTAGGTGGCCCCAAATCAGAAACATCACCTTACAATATATCACTATCTATGGCACCTTTGTGGCCTGAGAGTTTATTGCAACCTCCCCTAACCCTCAATATTCCCTGAGCATTATTGGATTTAATCTCTGACCTCTTATTCCGATGGGGTAAGACATCACTCATTGCTGCTTACTCTTATCCTGTTTGTGAAGGTGCTCTTCTACCTCCACGGACAACCAAGCTACCTCATTTCTGTCTGCATTCTCCTCTGAGTTCTGAGCATATCAGCTGGGTCTTTGAGAATTGCAACACTTCTTATACCTCCCAGTGATATTGCCACTGATCAATTTACATTCCTACACTCTTCCAAACAAAAGACACCTTTCCATAAAAACAGTAGCTTTCCTCACAGTGACTACCGCAAGTGGCATTCTGATAGCTGGTCATTCCCTTAGCAAGCCAGGTTTCCCAGAAGAGCTTTCATTATATCTGCTGGGCTAGTGGTTAGGATAAGGAGTATATTGACCAATACTGGACTTGAGAAGGCACAAGATGACACTCGGTCCTCCTTTCAATAGACACGAATTACCAGCCCAAATTTCAGCTCAGTGCTCAAAGCTGGATGACAGTTAACTCCCTTGTGCTCTTCAGGATTACAGTAATCATCAATCTAGTTGCCTTCTGACTCTACAGCTGACTTTCAGGCATTTCCACTCTTCATTATTTTCTTCTAGATTCTGTCTCTTTCTCAGGAATCAGTTGGGATAATCCAGAAAAGTGGAGTATCTTTTAAAGGAGTCATTAAACACACAATGCCTTCAACAGCTCTGATACCTGGTTCAGTGGAATACATCCAGAAAAGCCATCACAGTGCTATGTCTCCCACCTTCAGAATGTACCAAAGACTGTCCAAGCCTTCCACTTAGTGTCCCCAGGGAAACAATGGTCTTATTCCACCTATGGCAAGGGTTACAGAGAGGTGGTACTGAACCAGCTTAGAACGGTGAATAGCTCCCATAGGCAAGGCCAAAGGTAATATATAGTATATCTGTGTAGCTTTGCAACAATAACTCAGAAAACTCTCCAGGTTCTATATTCTACCTTTCCTTCTTTTCTCACTCAGCAAATCTACTTTTCTTGCTCTGCTCTTATGATTTCCATACTGTTGCCTGGTAACTGGTTTATTACTCTTGGCATAGTCTGCACCAGTTGGATTGTCTGCTTGGGCTCTCACTGCCAATTTCACTCCTGAGTATTTTCTTTCAGATATTTCTTATCTGCACATTCGGCAGCCCTAAAGTTAGTCATTCCCCACCTAGCTTTGACACCAAGAATTCCAGCCTGAGTTTGAAACACTGAGCCCTCACTTTTTCCAGAGAGAGAAAAACCATGATACAGACACCTAAATAACTAACCCCCCTGCCAAAGGCAAAGAAGTAAATGCTACACAGATCCTACTAAAGACATGAGGTTTGGATAAGCAGTGGTCAATTCCTACTGAGGGAAACAATAAAAATGATAACTCATATTTATAGTGTTTAATTTTAGAAAACACTTTTGTATATATTATTTCATTTGCTTCTCACAAGAAACCTGTGAGGTAAGTATTCATTCATTAAACAAATATTGAGGACTTACTATGGACTAGGTAGTATTTGGCAATTCAGCAGTGAATGAAAGAGTCAAAAAATCCCCACACTCCTAAAACTTACATGCAAGTAGGGGAAAGTAGATAAAATATTTGTAAACTATGGTAATGCAATAGTTGCTATAGGGAAAATAAAGCTGAAATTTGGATGAGAAATTTTAAATACAATTGCATAAAAAGGCCTCATTGAGCAGGTGCCATCCGAGCAAGAGCAGGCTTGTGTAATAATTCAGGTGATAGATGATGGTGGCTCACACCAAGCTGGTAGCAATAGAGGTGATGGGAACTGGTCAGATTTTTGGATGTTTTGATGGCAGAATTTGTTACTGGATTGGACTTGGAAGAGGAGTTAAGTTTCCTGAGCAGCTATCATATGTGCTGGTTACCCTCATTTTGTTGCCAAAGGTGGGACATGATGGCTTAGAGAGGTCAAATGACTTTCTTAAGGTCACTCATCTAGAATGAGCCAAAATAAAGTTATAAATTCAGGTCTTATAGCCCATGCTTGAAGACTTCATGATGGAAATGGTATTTAAGTTTTGAAGAAAGAATAAGACCTTGAACGGTAGAGAGTTATGAGTGCATGCTAAACTAAGGACATAACATGAATAAAGCCATCGCTGGGCTTCTAAACTGCTGATGGCTAGACCAAAACAGAGGGAGGCCTCTAGGATGAGTGCTGAAGCACTCAAAGAAGAGGAACAGAGAGATTAATGACTAAGAGAAGAGAAAGAAGGCAAAAGAATTAAGCATGAAATCAAAAGATGATAATCAAATGAAAGACACTAGCACAAACAGGAGATCAGACAAAAGAGTGAGAGATCACAATTTTATACTGAGCTCTTGAAGAAAGTTGAGCACAGTGAATAGGAACTAGTCAAAAGCAGGTATTCCTGCTGATTTGGAACCTTGCCACCCACCGTTCACACAGAGAAATGACGAAGCATCCAAGACAGAAAACAGCGAGGGGTCAGGTACAAGAAATCTGTTTTCAACAGAATGGGAAGTTGATGCCACAAAAGAAAAAAAGAGAGAACTATCTGTATAATAACTTTGTGCCCAACCAAAAGATATGAATCAGGAGAAAAGAAAGCAGACAAAAATCAAGGCCTATGGGATCATATCAATCATATCCCATTCATGGTTTTCCCTGTACCTCTTCTATGGGCAAAACTCTGTGCTCAGTACTCCAGGGGAAGAGAGCAATTAACAGGACACGGTTTCTGCCTTCAAGTAACTTGCTGGGGAAGGGGAAGAACAAAGGAGACAGAGCATAGAACCATGTTATTGTCCACTCTGTAGCTAGCACTACTTCTCTTAGAAATCATTTCCAAAAACTGTTATACTGATTTGAAAAGATGGTAGTTTGGATTGGATGACAGGAGAGACTCTGTCCACTCATTGCTTTGCCTCATGCCTCCTCTTTCAGTGTGAAGGCTTCCAGATTGCCGACTATTTGTAGCTAAAGCCAAAGAATTCCAGTGAGAGAAAGCAAGATAGGTCTGATTAAATCCCACTGGGAAATCCCACCAGAGTTTGACTAATAAATTAATGCTAACTATGTCTATATAGCCTCATTAGAGGGGCATAAAGGGTAATATCCTGATACTTCAAAAGTTCTTCCCAGGGTCTATCTTAATGCCTCCTGTAGTTATTCCATCCTGTCATGTTTTCAGAGATAGTGGTGACCATCTGGACGTCCTAAATGACAACCATGACATGGAAACATTGTTCTGGTTATTTAAAAGTGAATTTTAAGTTACTTATGTATTTTTGCTATCAGAAAAAAATATTTTTTATGTGATAAGTGGGGAAACTGCTGTGCTATAAGACAAGGCACTTATTTGATGTTATGTGATAACTTGGTGCTAAAGTCAGAGATAGAATTAAATCTCTGCAGTCCTGCCTTAGGTATATTCCAACTATCTAGACCCATGCCTTCTTTAACACTGGTTGGTAGCTCTCTACTTCTCCACACTAATAGGATCCCAGGAAAGAAATGGTCTAAAGAAGAGTTATAGCAGGAAGGTGCTATATTAGGAGAAAATTTGTAGTAACCGGTAGGTCTCAGATCCATTAAAAGAAAGACTATAAAAGATAACTGAAGATAACTTATTTATAGAAATGGCAAGCAATTACAAGAGCTATTATTGTAAAGTTGAGTTTAAAAATGGATTTTCTAGAGGATCAAGACAGTGGAGTAGAAAGACCCTAAACTCACCTCCCCTCAGATATATATCAAAACTACAACTACATATACAGCAACACTCACTGAGAATGACTCAAAAACTAGTAGAATGGCTCTTCTACAAGCAAGGCTGTAAAGAAAGAACCACACTCAGCCTGGTAGGAAGGGAAAAGTAGCAAGTTGGTTGGGTCCTGCACCCTCAATGGGTGACCCAGAAGAACAGGCGGAAATCACAGGCTTAGGGATTCTCCCTGGAGAGCAAGGGGGTCAAGCTACGTATTAGGCAACCCCAACCTTGAGGACCAACACTGGGAAAAAGAGCCCCCTTAGCTGGTTTGGAAATCAGTGTGACTTACTGGAGGACTGTATGAAACGAAGACTCCACTATTCAAGAGCACATGCACACCACTTGCTTGCTCCCAGTCCTAGCACAGAGGCATCAGATTGAAAACTGAATTGTGATCTGGCTGGCCAGCCAGGACTGCCCCAGCACACACCCCAGACTGCACCAGGCTCCTGCTCCAGCCCATCCTGCTCCAGCACTGTTCCTTGCTAAGGTGGAGCATGCATGTCTGGAGGGAAAAGAGCCAGCTCAGGCCTCAGCCCTGCCTCTGTCCAAGGTAGAGACAGCCATTGCCAGCGCGCGCGCGCGTGTGTGTGTGTGTGTGTGTGTGTGTGTGTGTGTGTGTGTGTATGCGTGGACACTTGTGAGGGAACAGAACCAGCGCAGTTCTTGACTCTGCCTCTGGCTTGGGCAGAGACCACCACTGCTAGCACGTACGTGTGTGAACACACTGGGAAAGGAATGGAAGCAGCTAAGTAGTGGAGCTACAACCCTTCCTGCCTCAACCCAGCCTCTAACCTAGGTACACACACTGGGGAAAAAGTGGAATCAGCTCAGAAGTGCAGGTCCAAGTCCTCAGATTCTCGCCACACCCCCAATAAAGACAGAGACTGCTATCACACTTGGGAGAAGCCCAACTCCCTCAGGATTCATGCCCCAGCCCCTTGGGCCCCAGCTCCACACCCAATAGTACCACTACCACTGAGCCTAGGAGAATCCCCAGCTCACACCTAGCTCTGGCTCCAGGCACTCCAAATCCAGCCCTAACTTCCACCAAGGCAGTAGCTGATAGTGCACCCCAGGGGAATATGCAGCCTGTGCTCACCACATGTCCACCTTTCACACCAAAGCCACTGAGCATACACAGACTGCATAACGATGCTCCCACACAAGAATACACATTCAAGACTTGGATAGGTAACTGTTTCACCTAATTTCATAGAGACAAACAAAGAAAGTTAAACAAAATGAGAAGATAGTGGAATATGTTTCAAATGAAAGAACAAGATAAAACCCTGAAAAAAGAAAACCTTAATGAAACAGAGATAAATAATTTACCTGATAAACAGTTCAAACCAATGTTAATTAAGAATGCTAACTGAACTTGAAAAAGAATACATGACCAGAGTGAGAACTTCAACAAAAAATAGAAAATATAAAAAAGAACCAGTCAGAGCCAAATAATACAGTAACTGAAAGGAAAAACACACTAGAAGGAATTGACAGCAGACTAGGTGATACAGAAGAAAGCATAATTGATCTGGAAGGTAGAATAGTGGAAATCACCCAATCAGAACAGCAAAAAGAAAAACAAATTTAAGAAAATGAGGATAGCTTAAGGTACCTCTGGGACAACATCAAGCATACTAACATTTACATTATAGGGTTCCCAGAAGAAGGAGAGAGAGATAAAGGGGTAGAAAATGTATTTGATGAAATCATGGCTGAAAATTTCTCTAACCTGAAGAGGAAACAGATATCCAGGTAAAGGACACATAGTCCCAAACAAGATGAACCCAAGAGACACACAAAAGACATATCATAATTAAAAGGGCAAAAGCTAAATATATGGAGAGAATTTTAAAGGCAGCAAGAGAAAAACAAAGAGTCACATACAAGGGAACCCACATAAGGCCATCAGCTGATTTTTCAGCAGAAACTTTGCAGACCAGAAGGGAGTGGCATGATATATTTCAACTTGTAAAAGGAAAAAAACCCTACAAACTAGGACACTCTAACCAGCAAGGTTATCATTCAGAATGGAAGGAAAGATAAAGAATTTCCCGGACAGGCAAAAACTAAGGGTTCATCACTACTAAACCGACCCTAAAAGAAATGTTAAAAGGTCTTCTCTAAGTGGGAAAGGTAAAGCTACAAGAAGTAAGAATTTACAGGAAAGAATATCCGAATACTAAAGGCAAATAAATAGTAAAGGCTATGGATCAACCACTTAAATAAGCTAGTATGAAGATTAAAGGCCAAAAATTGTAAAATTAAGTATAACTACAAAAAAAACTGTCAAGGGACAAACATGAAGATGTAAAATATGACATCAAAAACACAAAACGTGGGGAGGGGAGTAAAAAATATAGATTTTTTAGAATGTGTTTGAAATTAAATGATTATCAGTTTAAAACATGTAGCTATAATCAACACATATGAACTGTATGGTAAACAGAAACTAAAAACCTACAATAGATTCACAAAAACTAGAAAGAAAGGAACACAAGCATACCACTAAAGAAAATCATCAAACCACAAGAAAAGAGACTAAAATAAGAACAGAAAAGAACTACAAAAACAACCAGAAAACAAGTAACAAAATGGCAATAAGTACATACCTATCAATATTCATTTTAAATGTCAATGAACTAAATGCTCCAATCAAAGACATAGGGTGGCCGGGCCAATTGGACATAAGAACAAGAGCCATCTATTTGCTGCCTATAAGAGACACACTTCAGAGCTAAAGACACACAGAGACTGAAAGTGATGTATAATGATATTCCATGCAAATAGAGATGAAGAGAAATCTGGGGTAGCAATACTAATATCAGACAAAGTAGATTTAAAACAAAGTCTATAACAAAAGACAAAGGAGGGCATTATATAATGATAAAGGTGTCACTACAAAAAGAGAATGTAACATTTGTTAACATATATTCACCTAATATAGGAGCACCTAAATATATAAAGCAAATACTAACAGACATAAAGGGAGAAACTGACAATTATACAATAACAGTAACACCCCACTTACATCAATGGACTGATCATCCAGACAGAAAACCAATAAGGAAACAGTTGCTTTAAATGACATATTAGTCCAGTTGGACTTAGAGATATACAGGACCTTCCATCTAAAAATAGCAGAATATTCTTTCTTTTCAAGTACACATGGAACATCACTAGGATCGATCACATGCCACAAAACAAGTCTCAACAAACTTAAGAGGATAGAAATTATATCAAGCATTTTTTTTCTGACCACAACTGTATGAAACTAGAAATCAATTACAGGAAAAAAAAATGGGAAAAACATAAACAAGTAGAGACTAAACAACATGTTACTAAAAAACTAATGGGTCAACAAAGAAATCAAAGAGGAAATGAGAAAATACTTTGAGAAAAATAAAAATAAAAGCACATCTTTCTAAAATCTATGGAAAGCACCAAAAGCAGTTCTAAGAGGGAAATTTATAGCAGTACAGGCCTACCTCAAGAAAGAAGAAAAATTTCAAATAAACAACATAACCTACCATATAAAGTAATTAGAAAAGGCAGAAAAAAGCCCAAAGTCAGCAGAAGGAAGGAAATAATAAAGATCAGAATGGAAATAAATAAAAGAGAGACCAAAAAAGACAAGAAAAGATCAATGAAACCAAGAGCTGTTATTTTGAAAAAGTAAACAAAATTGATATGCATTTTAGCCAGGCTCATTAAGAAAAATAAAGGACTCAAATAAACAAAACTAGAAATGACAGAGGAGAAATTATACCTTATATCTCAAAGACACAAAATATCATAAGAGAATACTATGAGCAGCTATGTACCAACAAACTGGACAACCCAGAAGAAAAGGACAAATTTCTAGGAACATACAATCTTACAAGACTGAATCAGGAAGAAATTGACAATCTGAATAGACTGATCACTAGTACTGAAATTGAATTATTAATCAAAAACTTCCATAAAACAAAATTCTAAGAACTGACAGCTTCACAGGGGAATTCTTTCAAACATGTAAAGAAAAGCTAATACCTATTCTTCTCAAATTTTTCCCAAAAATTGAAGAGGAGGGAACACTCCAAAACTCATTATATGAGGCCACCATTACCATGAAACACTACAAAAAAAAAGAAAATTAAAGGCCCATAAATATGATGAATAGAGGTGCAAACATCCTCAACAAAATATAAGCAAACCAAATTCAACAATTCGTGAAAAGGATCAGACACCATGATCAAGTGTGATTTATTCCAAGGATATAAGGATGATTCAATATCCATAAATCAGTCCATATGATATATCACATTAACAAAACAAATGATAAAAATCCCATGATCATCTCAATAGATGCAGAAATAGCATTTGACAAAATTCAACATCCATTCATGCTAAAAACTCTCATCAAAGTTGGTATAGAGGGAACATATCTCAATATAATAAAGGCCACTTATGACAAGTCCACAGCTAACATCATGCTCAACTGAAAGCTTTTCCTTTAAACTCAGGAACATGACAAGGATGCCCACTCTCACCACTTCTATTTAACATAGTATTGGAAGTCCTAGCCACAGCAATCAGACAAGAAAAGAAATAAAAGGCATCCAAATTGGAAGCAAAGATGTGAAACTGTCACTATTTGCAGATGACATGATGCTATACATAGAAAATGCTAATGTCTCCACAAAAAATATAAGAATCAATAAATTAATTCAGTAAATTTGTAAAGTACAAGATTAATAAACAGAAATCTGTTACTTTTCTAATAAAGAACTATCAGAAAGAGAAAGCAAGAAAACAATCCCCTTTAAAATCACATCAAAAATACCAAAAAAAAAACCCTTAACCAAGGAGGTGAAAGACCTATACTTTGAAAACTATAAAACACTGATGAAGAAAATTGAAGATGATACAAAGAAATGGAAAGATATCCCATGATCATGGATTAGAATAATTAATATTGTTAAAATAGCCATACTACCCCAAACAATCTATAGATTTAATGCAATCTCTATCAGAATATACAAACTAGGACAAATAATCCTAAAATTTATATAGAATACCAAAAGACCCTGAATAGTCAAAGCAATCTTGATAACAAAGAACAAAGCTGGAGGTATCATGTTCCCTGACTTCAAACTATACTACAAAGCTACAGTAATCAAAACAGTATGGTAGTGGCATAAAAACAGACAATTAGATCAATGGAATAGAATAGAGAGCCCAGAAATAAACCCACACACTTATGGTCAATTAACCTATGACCAAAGAGGCAAAAATATACATTGGGGAAAATACAGTCTCTTCAATAAGTGGTGCTGGGAAAACTGGACAGAAACATGTAAAAGAATGACATTAGAATATTTTTCTCAAATAATATACAAAAATAAACCCAAAGTGAGTTAAAGACCTAAATGTAAGACCTGAACCATAAAACTCCCAGGAGAGAACATAGGCAGAACAGTCTTTGACATAAATTATAGAAATATTTTTTGATCTGCCTCCTCAGGCAAAGGAAACAAAAGCAAAAATTAATAAATGGGACTTAATTAAACTTAAAAGCTTTAGCACAGTAAGGGAAACTATTAACAAAATGAAAGACAGGTTACTGAATGGCAGAAAACACTTGCAAATTATATGACCAACAAGGGGTTAATATCACAAATATACAAACAGTTCTTAAAAGCTCAGTATCAAACAAAAAAAAACCCTCAATTATAAAATGGGCAGAAGACTTGAATAGACATTTTCCCAAAGAAGACATACAGGTGGCCAACAGGCACTTGAAAAGATGCTCAACATTGCTAATCATCAGAGAAATGCAAATCAAAACCACAATGAGATATTATTTCACACCTGTCAGAATGGTTATCATCAAAAAGACCACAATTAACAAATGTTTGCAAGGATGTGCAGAAACGGGAACTCTCCTACACTGTTGGTGGGAATATAAATTGGTGTAGCTACTGTAGAAAACAGTATGGAAGTACCTCAAAAAACAAAAAAACACTAAAAATAGAACAACCATATGATCCAGCAATTCCACTCCTTGGTATATACCCTTAGAAAGCGAAAATACTGATTTGAGAAGATATATGTACCCCAATGTTCATAGCAGCATTATTTACAATAGCCAATATATGGAAATAACCTAAGTGTCCATCAACAGATAAATGGATAAAGAAGATGTCGTATGTGTACATATATATGTATACACTATATATATATATACAACTACCTGCGCGCGCGCGCACACACACACACACACACACACACAATGGATTACTACTCAGCCATAAAACAGAATGAAATTTTTCCATTTGCAACAACATGGATGGACCTGGAGGGCATTAGGCTTAGTGAATTAAGTCAGGCAGAGACAAATCATCTATGTTACCACTATATGTGGAATCTAAAAAATACAATAAACAAACGTATATAACAAAACAGAAACAGACTCCAAGATATAGAGAACTAGTCGTTACCAGTGGGGAGAGGGAAGGGGGAAATGGCAAGATGGTGGAAGGGATTAAGAAGTAGAAGTTACTATGTATAAAATAAAAAACCTGTAAGGATATATTGTAGAGCACAGGGAATAAAGCCAATATTTTATAATAAATGGAGTGTAATTAACAAAAATATTGAATCATGATTTGGTAAACCTGAAACAATAATATAAAATTGTAAATTGGCAATAATTCAATTTTTTAAAGTTTCTTCACATAAAAAAAGACATTTATTAAGAGAGTAGCATTTAATATTCTCACCCTCCCCCCAAAAATAAAACAAATATGTAAGGTAATGGATGTGTTGACTTGTTGAGGGGTATCCTTTGTCACTGTATACATATATCAAACCATCATGTTGTGTACTTAAATCTTACAATTTTATTTGTTAATTATAACTCAATAAAATCTAAAAACATAAGAGGCATGCTGATTCAAGTATGGAGATAGCATGAAGCTAAAAGTGACAGCACTAGTTTTGTGAAAAATGCCAGTGGTAGTTTGATAGGGATTGCATTGAATCTGTAGGTTGCTTTGGGTGGTACAGTCATTTTCACAATGTTGAGTCTTCCAATCCAAGAACATGGTATATCTCTCCATCTGTTTGTATCATCTTTAATTTCTTTCATCAGTGTCTTATAGTTTTCTGCATACAGGTCTTTTGTCTCCTTAGGTAGG
>NC_041234.1:119563626-119608721 GCF_002837175.3 Physeter macrocephalus
AGGAATCAGGCTCCCTGACTTCAGACTATACTACAAAGCTACAGTAATCAAGACAGTATGGTACTGGCACAAAAACAGAAATATAGATCAACGGAACAGGATAGAAAGCCCAGAGGTAAACCCACACAAATATGGTCACCTTATCTTTGATAAAGGAGGCAATAATATACAGTGAAGAAAATATACAGCCTCTTCAATAAGTGGTGCTGGGAAAACTGCACAGCGACATGTAAAAGAATGAAATTAGAACACTCCCTAACACCACACACAAAAATAAACTCAAAATGGATTAAAGACCTAAATGTAAGGCCAGACACTATCAAACTCTTAGAGGAAAACACAGGCAGAACACTCTATGACATAAATCACAGCAAGATCCTTTTTGACCCATCTCCTAGAGAAATGGAAATAAAAACAAAAATAAACAAATGGGACCTAATGATGCACAGCAAAGGAAACAATAAACAAGACCAAAAGACAACCCTCAGAATGGGAGAAAATATTTGCAAATGAAGCAACTGACAAAGGACTTATCTCCATAATTTACAAGCAGCTCATGTGGCTCAATATCAAAAAAACAAACAACTCAATCCAAAATAGGCAGAAGACCTTAAATAGACATTTCTCCAAAGAAGATATACAGATCGCCAACAAACACATGAAAGAATGCTCAACATCATTAATCATTAGTAGGGGTAAGATCGAAATAAAGATACAGACCTACTAGAGAATGGACTTGAGGGTATGGGTAGGGGGAAGGGTAAGCTGGGACAAAGTGAGAGAGTGGCATGGAGAAATATACACTACCGAATGTAAAATTGATAGCTAGTGAGAAGCAGCCGAATAGCAGAGGGAGGTCAGCTCGATTCTTTGTGACCACCCAGAGGGTTGGGATACACAGGGTGGGAGGGAGGGAGATGCAAGAGGGAAGGGATATGGGGATATATGTATATTTATAACTGATTCATTTTGTTATAAAGCAGAAACTAACACACCATTGTAAAGCAATTATACTCCAATAAAGATGTCAAAAAATAAAATAAAATAAAAAACTAAAAATGATAATACATTGAACTTTTAGGATTTCAAAAGTTTTATGTGGGTTGAAATGATTAGAGTGAAACATATAGAATGAAATTTAATAAGGATAAATAGGGAAAATGATGCATTAATGTTTAAAAATAAATACCATAGTACATCGGATTGGGGCAATTGGCTGGTCAATAGTCATGAGAAAAAGATCTGGTGGATTTTACTTGATAAAAAGCTCAGAGTAATCCGAGGGGGTAATGTCATCACCAAATAGGCTAATTCTCTTTTAGGCTACATTAGTCCCTGTTTTACCATGAGGTAACTAGAACATATCTAGAGTATTATGCTCACTTCTAGAAAGCACACTTTAAGTTGGATATTAATAAACCAGGGAGGTCTCCAGAGCAGCATTTCCCAATCTGGTCTATGGGTTACTTACATTCCAACTGAGATCTTAACAGGTGTTTTGGGGGGAGAAACGTCCCATGGTCACAAAAGACTGCATACTAAAACTTCATCCTATATATTCATAATTATCATTAACATATCAAGGAATTTGTATAGTCCTGCATTAAAAACCTAAGTGAACCTAAATGATATAAATATGTATTAAGAGAATGTAAAAGAAACAATAGAAAACTATTAAAATCAATAAGTCAATACAACAAGGTCTCTGGATAGAAAGGCAAATATAAAACCAATCATGGGCTTTCCTCGTGGTGCAGTAGTTACGAATCTGCCTGCCAATGCAGGGGACACAGGTTCGAGTCCTCATCTGGGAAGATCCCACGTGCCATGGAGCAACAAAGCCTGTGCGCCACAACTACTGAGCCTGCGCTCTACAGCCCGAGAGCCACAACTACTGAGCCTGCAAGCCACAACTACTGAAGCCCAGGTGCCTAGAGCCCATGCTCCACAAGAGAAGCCACCACGATAAGAAGCTTGCGCACCACAATGAAGAGTAGCCTCCAATCGCCACAACTAGAGAAAGCCCACGCGCAGCAACAAAGGTCCAGTGCAGCCAAAAATAAACAAAATAAAATAAAATAATTAAAAAATAATAAGACCAATCATATTTCTACACAGCAGTAACAAAATTTAAAAATAAAAATCAAGTCTCAAAGCATTGATTAATCAAAAATATGCAAGACCTCTAAAATGAAAATGCCAAAACATTATTGAGAGAAATTAAAGGAGAACAAAATGTATGGAGAAATATATCATGTTCATCCTTTGAAAGGTTTAGTACTATAAATAATATTTTAAATTCCTCAAGTTAACCTATAGACTCAAGGCAAAGTCAACCCCAGATTTTATTAGAAAATAAGCTGATTCTAAAAGTTATCTAGAAATGCAAAGGGCCATGAATAGCCAAGACAATCTTTAAGAAGAACAAAGCCGGAGGACTTATACTACCAGATCTCAAACCTATCTATAATATAAAGTAATTACTATACAAGTGGCATTTATCATGAGAATGAAGGTTGGTTTAAACATTTGAAAATCAATGTAATTCACCATATTAACAAAATTTTTAAAAAGTCATAGAATCAACTCAATAGACACAGCAAGAGCATTTGAAAAATTGCAATATTCATTCTCGTTAAAAACTTTCAAAACCAGAGTAGAAGAGAACTTCCTGAATTTGATAAAATGCATCTAAGAAAAAGTTACACCTAACATCATACTTTATGGTGAAAGACTGGAAGCTTTCTCTGTAAGATCAAAAACAGACAATGGTGTCTGTTTTCATCTTTTCTGTTCAACATTATATGTGAGGTCGTCAGTGCACCAAAAGAAGAGAAAAAAAACAGTGCATCCATATAGCACAGGAAGAATTAAAACTTTCTTCTCATATGACATAAGCATCTAGGTATATAATCTGATGAAATCTAAAAAAAATGTTACTAGAAATTCCATTTCTGGCATGAAAGCATGACGAGCTCTGCAGACTTGCTCCTCAGTGAAACTTGCAAAATGTATTTTTAAAACTACAATTTAAAGTTTCTGGAAATGGTCCTAAGGGCATACCACAAAAGAAAAGTAAACTATTTATTAAAGAAAATCTACTAAAACTCAGTAAGGAAATCAAGAGTCCAGAATATTTAAAACAAGAACTGTTCCCACCCTCTCCCTTCTCAGATCAGTCTGAAGGAAACTCTACTCCAGACTGGTGCAGCCCAGAAAGAACACAGGGCTCTCTCTTCTCCCAGCTCCCACCTGGAGGGCTATCTTCCTGGGAGAGGCAAGACACCAGCATTTCTCATCCTAGAGCAAGCTACCTATTGCTATGGCTAAATTCTGGGCAAGTTTGGCTGAGAGGTAGGAAATCCCTTCATCCTCCCAGCCCCCATTCATGGAATCTAGACTGTAACTTGGGCATGGCACTGCTGAGGTTACTGTGCCCTCAAGTGTCCTTGATCTGGTTCATGGGGCAGTGGTCCATGCTGCAAAAGGCAAGCTGAGGAGACCTGGAGCTGCTGTCAACCCCAGTCATGGGGCCTTGATTTAAGGTTAGTCTTTTCTAACACAGTTATCTAGTATTATAAGTTTTCTTTAATTTAGCACTACTTTATACCATGTTTTAAATTTTGTTTAATTGAAAAGGTTTTAAATTTTTTCTTTTGAGTTCTTCTTTGACTTATATTTTATTTAGAAGTATATTATTTAGTTCGCAAGTACTTGGATATTTTCCAGATATATGTTTTTAATTTCTAATTTTATTCCTTTTGGCCAGACAACATACTTTGTATACTGTGAATTATTTTAGTTTTTTTACAACAAAGAATATGGTCTGTCTTGGTAAATGTTGTCGGTTCAGTTGAAAAGAAGGTGTATTCTGCTGCTGTTTGTTGGAGTGTTCTATAAATGACAATTAAGTCAAGTTGGTTGACAATGGTTCCTCTTTCTGCTACCTTTACTTAGTTTGTCTACTCGTTATATTGTTTATTGAGAGAGGAGTGTTAAAATCTCTAACTCTAATTATAGATCATCTCTTTCTCCCTTCAGTTTCCTGTTTTTGCTTCATGTCTATGATTAGGTGCATAAATACTTAGGACTGTTATGTACTCTTTTCTTTCTCTTTATATTGGAGCATAGTTTATTAACAATGTTGTGTTAGTTTCAGGTGTACAGCAAGGTGATTCAGTTATACATATACATGTATCTATTCTTTTTCAAATTCTTTTCCCATTTCAGTTATTGCAGAATATTGAGCAGAGTTCCCTGTGCTATACAGTAGGTCCTCATTGGTTATCTATTTTATATATAGTAGTGTGTACATGTCAATCCCAAACTCCCAATCTATCCCTCTCCCCCACCCTTTCCCCCTGGTAACCTTAAGTTTGTTCTCTAAGTCTGTGAGTCTGTTTCTGTTTTGTAAATAAGTTCATTTGTATCATTTTTTTTTAGATTCCGCATATAAGCGATATCATATATTTGTCTTTCTCTGTCTTTAAAGTGGGTTTCTCTCAGGGACCAATTTTGGGTCTTTCTTTTTATCTATTTTGACCATCTCTGCCTTTTAAAATAGATGTTTAGATTATTTATATTTAATGTGATGATTAATATGGTTGCTATTGGTTTTCCATGTGTTTCATCTATTCTTTGTTACATTTTCCTTTTTCTGTCTTCCTATTTTTTTATTATCCATTTTATAAACTTTCTTTCTTTATTAGCTATAATTTTTAAGTTCTACAGTACACATTCTTAATTTATTACAATCTACCTACAAGTAATAATATCATATCACATCATGTGCAGTGTATTTCCATTTCACCTTCTGGCCTTTGTGCTATTGTTGTCATACAGTTTCCTCACATATACATTATAAACAACACAATACAATGTTATTATTTTTGCTTTAGGTAGTTATTTTTTAAAGATATTTAGAAAAAAAAGAGACATATTTACCCACCTATTTTCCATTCTTGTTGCTCTTCCTTCCTTTTTTATACATCCATTTTAATTTTATTTATTTATTTTATTTTAATTTTATTCTATTCTATTCTATTCTATTCTATTCTATTCTATTCTATTCTATTCTATTCTATTCTATTCTATTCTAATCTATTCTATTCTATTCTATTCGGCTGTGCCGAGTCTTAGTTCCGGCATATGGGCTCTTAGTTGCTGCATGAGGGATCTAGTTCCCTGACCCAGTATTGAACCCGGGCACCCTGCATTGGGAGCATGGAGTTTTAACCACTGGACCAACAGGGAAGTCCTATAGATCCATATTTCTATCTAGCATCATTTTCCTTCTGCCTGACACATTTCCCTTAACATTTCTTGCAGTACAGACCTGCTGGTGATGAATTTTTTCACCTCTACATGTTGGAAAAGGTATTTATTTTACCTATGTTTTTAAAATATATTATCTCTGGTGCAGAATTCTAGATTGACATTTTTAGTATTTTAAAGCTGTTGCTAACTACCTTCTTGCTTCCCTGTTTCTGACAAGAAGGCTGCTGTCTTTCTAAAATTTTCCCTGTGTATATAAATGTTCTGTTTCACTATGTTTGCTTCTAAGATTTTCTCTTTATCACTAGTTCTAAGCAATTTGATAATTTCCCTTGGTGTTATTTTCTTCATGTTTCTTGTTTGTTGAACTTGGTTTGGGCAGATTATAATTTTCATCAAATTTAGAATATTTTTGACTAGATTTTCTTCAGAGACATTTTCTGCCTCTCCCTTCATATAATCCAGTTACACTTATATTAGGCCACTTGAAGCTATCCCACAGTGCACTGATGTCCTGTTCACTTTTTCAGTCTTTTCTTCCCTCTGTGTTTCATTTTTGCTAGCTACCATTACTATGTCTTCAAGCTCATCAGTCTTTTCTTCCTCAGTGTCTAATCTGCTGTTAGTCCCATCTGGTATATATTTCACCTCAGATATTGTGCTTTTTATACCTAGAAGTTCAATTTGCTTTTGTTTTTTTAACTTACGTGTCTCTACTCAACATGCTCATATTTTCCTCTACTTTTGAACATATGGAATTTAGACATATCTATTTTAATATACTTATCTACTAATTCATCTGTGCCATTTATGCATCTGTTTTTATTGATTGGTTATTCTGCCTTTTTGGGTTATATTTTCTTGCTTCTTTACATGTCTGGTAATTTTTGACTAGATACCAGCCATTGTACATTCACTTTGTGTAAATATTCTTAAACTTTGTTCTGAGATAATGTTCTGAAAACATTTTGATATTTACTTTTCAAGCTTGCTTTTAAGCTTTGTTAGTTGGGACCAGAACAGCCTTTGTTTGGGGATGGTTTTGCCATGCCACTGAAGCCATATTCTTCTGAGTACCCTACCCTAACCCCATATATTGCAAGTTTTTCCACTCTGGTTGGTGGGAACACAAGTTATTCCCAACCCTATTATTCCATCTGCTGTAGTCCAGTGGTCCTTTCCTCAACCTTGGGCTGTTTCCTTATATGCATGAGCTGAGCGGTACTTACCTGAAAACTTGAGGGAAATTCTCAGCAGATTTCTGGATCTTTCCCTCTGCACAACTCTCACTTATCCATGCACCTCTTGCTTCTTCTCTGCCCTACAAATTTTAGCCATCTTGGCCACCCCAAATTCAAAACTCTTTCTCATCAACTGAGGGAGTCCACCAGGCACTATGTGGATTCTCCCTCCCCACACTGCAGCCTGAAATTTATCGAGGCAGTAAGATGATATAATCCTATGGCTCAGCTTGTTTGTTTCCCTTCTTTCAAGAATCACTGTCCTGTGCTGCCTTTGTTCAATTTCTGATAACTACTATATACTATGTTTGTTCATTTCTTAGTTGTCTTTTAAGAAGATAAATCTGATTCCTGTTACTCCATGTTAGCCAGAGCAAAAGGCTCTATGCATATTTTTCATGGGTACTCAAACTCTGCATGTCTACAACTAATTTCCACCTCCTTCCTCTACCCTCTTTGTTCCAACCAAACTCCAAAACAAACAGAATAAAACAAAATACTACTGTTCCTCCTCCAATATTCCTTATTTTAGAAAATGGCACCACTCAGTCATCTAAACCAGGAACTTAGAGGTTATCATTTTCTCCTCCCTTTCCCACTAATCCCATAATTTAATCAGTCACCAAATTCTCTACATTCCCACAATCATCACCTTCATCCTGGACAACTGAAATCAATTTGTGGCTGGTCTTCTCTTCCTCCAATACTGTCCTGTTCCAATCTATTATTTATACTAAAGCAAGAGCCATATAGCCTTAATCTAAAAACAAACAACACCGGGCTTCCCTGGTGGCGCAGTGGTTGAGGGTCCGCCTGCCGATGCAGTGGACATGGGTTCGTGCCCTGGTCCAGGAGGACCCCACATGTCATGGAGCAGCTGGGCCCGTGAGCCATGGCTGCTGATCCTGCGCGTCCAGAGCCTGTGCTCCGCCATGGGAGAGGCCACAACAGTGAGAGGCCCACATACCGCCAAAAAATAAATAAATAAATAAAATTAAAAATAAAAACAAACAACACCAAAAAAAGACCATGCAAACATATCTTTAACTTTAATTAATAAGTGAGTTTATTATAGTGGTATAGGTATAGTAATTCCCACACTATTTACTATTTTATGTATATTGTAGAATAAAACAAATTAGTAAATCAATGAAGAATCATTTGTTCGACTGGAATTAGTGGTATCAGTATAGACTCATTACACATGCACATACACATATATGTCTACATTTATACACATATTTGTATATATGTCTATATGTATATATATGAATAGATATATAGGTGTGCGTATATGTATATATGTAGTTTTCTATTTTCTCAATTCTGTCCACTGACAGGTCCTAGAAGCAAATGACACCCAGTAGCAATGAAAATACCTAGCACACAGAAGTTGGATTTTAAATATAATTTCCCCCACAAAAAGATCCTGTTTCTTCTTGGAAAAAATGATTGATTATAAGGCTGAATAAGGGAGAGTACAAGTCTGGAATATAATGTTATGCCATAAAGTCAAAAAGTGCTCAAAAATGAGAATATATCAAAAGTCAGCTTGAATAGGCTCCCACTAAGCAAACACAGGAAATTATGAACAAACATTATAATCAAAATAGATAATAATATATAATAATATTAATGGATTACAATTCATTGAATAAAATAAGAATCCATCTGTTCATGCTGATAGTTACCTAATTAACTAAAGAGAAGGAAAGGGTTTTATTACAATAGAATATCTTATACTAAATGTAGATAATTGGCAAAAGTTGAATATGAACTACAGATTAGAAAATAGTATTATGTCAGGTCACATTTTCTGAATTTAAAATTTCATTATAATTTTATAAAATAACTTCTCTGTACTAAGAAAATACACACTGAAGTATTTAGGGATAAAGGGTTATGATATCTGCATCTAATTCTCAAATGGTTCAGGAAAAAAACATAAATACATTGGCATACTTGCCCTTTCAATATGGTCCATGAGGTATTATAATGCATTTACTTCATTGCGATCATATTGCTGATCATACTAAACTGAGATCCCATCTAGCCATCAGATTTCTCCTCTTTGGAATATCAAGCTGATATGTGCTCAGGGTTTTTAGAACAAAGACATGTTTCCCAGCTGTTCCTGGGACACACCTGCCATCCAGGCAGGGATTGGTATTTTATTACCAGAAATGGGTGTGGCCAAATGTTGTGGTTTAATACCCTATATGCATTTACCTAAGTGAAATTTGGAACCTTCCAAAACCAGACCAGAGAGATTGACCATTGAAATGAAGGATTAGAACTAATTTCTAGTGCTCAGAGGGAAGAAACTCAGCTTTACACTAACCTCATTGATCAAGACACTATTGAAGGTACCTTAAGAATCTTTTTAGATGACAATAGCCAAGAAGATCTTGAAACAATAACTGACCTCCAAGCCCAGGTCGCAGCCGGTTGTCATAGCCATCCAGAAGACGATCCAAGATTCTGGTGAATATAGTGATGTTGTCAGTGCTGTCATCAGGAATATCTGGAGCATGCTTCGGAGAGAGTCTGAGGCAGTGGAAGAAAAAGAGACACAAAATAATAGTTCTTAATAGCAAACAATTAAATGTCTAACACTTTAATTCAAGAAAATGTCAATCAGTAGACTGGGCCAATTAAATAGCTTTGTACCTCAACCAAACCAGCAAGCACTTTGGCATGAGCTTTACCAAACATACAGTCCAGCCCCAACCCAGCAGTGGAGAAACACCAGTAGAAATCTTGGACAGGACATCTGTGGGAATAATACCTGGCATAAAGTTGATTTATCACATTTTGTTTCATGAACAAAAGGGCCTCAAAAAAAAAATAAGGAAAATTTTGTTAACTTACCCCTTTTCTAGCCTAGAGAAACACAGGTTCACAGGATAACAGAGCCAGAAAGACCTTTGAATTACATGTAATCTACCTATCTCTCGCCCTATGGAGGTAGGGCAACAAAGCAATAGCAGTCCTTTAAAGGTTAAAGCTACCAGAACTCTTAAGAGATTCCTAATCTCTTTCATTTCATACATGGGGAAATAAGCTCAGAGAGAACACCAAATTTTCCCACAGTCGTATTGCTAGTGAGGGTCAGAGATAGAACTATAATCCAAATTTTCTGATTTTCTAGAGACCCTCAGCTACCTTCTGCTTATCCGGTGTGGATGCCTTCTGCAAGCCTTTCCAAGCAGTAGGCACTTTACCAATCACCTAATCAGGCCGAGGCTGTGACTAATGCTTTCACTTTATGAGGAGGAGCTTGGTGTGGTTTGACAGGACTAGAAATAAAGAAAGGCCCTGGGTAGTTTTGGGGAAAGAGAGATATAGTGAAGGAAATGGCTGTTGCCAAGGGTCAAGAAGCATGGTGTAGAATCAAGTAATAATCTAGAAGTCAGGAATCCTACATCCTAGTGCCAGCTGTATTTGTGATTTGGAGTAGACAATTAAGCAAATTATAGTCCTATAGGTCTCAGTTTTACCCATTCTTACTTTGGACCCAGAAGGTTGCCATTAATAGATACATAATAACTATTCATAGCATCCAGTTAATCGGGGCAATAAGAGACAGGTTAACAGTGAGAAGGAATCTTGAGAGGCAATCAATATGTCTTCCCGCCAAAATCGTAGGAACATCTGAATTGAATAGTTCTCACTCTAAACTGCCACTCCCTAGCTGAGAAACTTTGAAAAGTCATTTTGAACCCAAATTCCTTAGTTCATAAACCTAATTCAATTCACATAATCGTTCAATGCATCTTTAATAAGCATCAACTATGTGCCTATAGAAAAAAAAAACACAGCATAAAAAAAGGTAAAACTAGGTAATCTCTCCCCTGCTTACCGGTGTTCTGAGAGACTCAAATGATAAAATGGATACACGTGGAATGAAAAAGGTACCTAGGCTTAGAAAGTCTGGAGACATGAATTTGAATTTATTAGTTGAGTGACCTTAAGCAAGTCACATAACACCTCTAGTAATAGCTTTCTCATCTTTAAAATTAAAATAACTCCATTGATATGTTGTATCAATATTAAATAATAGATTAAAATTTCCAGACTTAATATCTAGAAGTATTCAAAGTTTGTTTTCTCTTTTGTAAAATGGTAGTTTATGTACTCGAATGCATAATTCAAATGTAAATAGTCACAACAAAATATTGGCACCCCCATCAGCCAAAGCCATAAGGAAAGCTTTGGCCAAGAAGCACTGGAAACCAGTGAAGACTAGAGGTGATTGGCTGGTTTAGTGAAGACTACCAGAAGTGATACAGATACCTCATTTGGAAGGGGGAAGAAAGAAGGAAACTGTAGTGCAGAGCTAACAAACCGACATCAATATGCTGAAGAGATAAAAACAGACACCCTGTCAGGTCTTGGCTCACATTTGACTTAATCACCAATATTCTGAATCCATCTTACATGGGCTGTGGGGAGACAGGCTACAGGAGCTCAATTGATTTTGTGAAAACCTCTTTCTCATTTTCCCTTAACTCTCACTGCGGGGAGTCTTGACCCTGGTTAGCCTAGTTTGATTTCTGGGAAATAGGTCTATGAATTGAATGAAAAGCCAATTTTTTGATTACTGGAATGGGATAAAAAATAGAATCCTCACAGAGTCATAGCAAGCTATAAAGGGCTTCAGAGATATCCACTCCAGGTGGATTTATAGATGGGAATTGTAAAGTCCCTGAACATAAGTTTTAACCACACTGAGTGTTAATGGAAAAGTTAAAATTTGGATCCAGAATTCCTGAATATAAGGCCAATATACTGTGCTGCCTCTCTTACTGAAATAATAACTTCCTTGATGATGCATTTCCATCCCTTGCTGACTCTGTGTTGATAGTTAGCAGCACTCTTCACTAATAACTTTTAAAATTTAAGTCAAAAATCAATGCTAAATATCATTCCAAAACAATTTTCAATAGATTTCTCTATGATTTTGCACTTGATTACTGATAAATTTTTCTTCTTATGTGGTAAACTATAGCAGGGGGAGCTGGAATCTTGTTTAATCTAGAACGCAAGTTAGAACTCTCTCTTCTTAAATAACTGAAGTGCAACAAGCTGAAGATTCTGTAGTTTGTACCCACCCAAAATAGTCTGGGGGAACAACAAAGAATCATAGTATGTCAGGATTATGGAGGACCTTAGAGATCATATAATTATTTCCCTTCATTTTACAGATGGACAACCTAAGACACCAACAAAAGAAAGGGATTGTTTAAAGCCACATGCTTATTAAGTTGATGAGACTGATGCAATAACCATGCTTGTTTTGCCTTATATCTGTCATTACTGGCTGGACTAAATATGATATTAATAATGCATCATTTAAAATGAAAATGATGTTACTAATACAGTATCTCTAGGTTAGGCAAGTTTAGTCATTTTTCGAGTCTTAAAAATGGAATAGTGGTAAATCCAAAGAACTAGGGTCAAATGAACAGAGTTTTAGTCCTGACTCTGCCACTAACTGATCATGTGAACTATTTCCTTGCATGTGAAATAGAGATAATTCCTCAACTTATAATGCTTTTGGAAGAAATAAGTAAATAAGATAATAAACATAAAATTGCTTTGTAAATGGTAAAGCTCAACATACACTGAGGTTGATCATTCCTTTTCCCCCAAACTCCTGAAAATGTAATGAGACAACTTTGAAAGACATGCACTTCTATGCTATGGGAAAAGTTAAGCTCACCGAGTGATTAAGTTCAGGGTAAGTAATAAGTAATAGTATTAGTTCAACTACATTGAGGAAGGTCCCTTATGTGTCTATGTCACGGGGAAGGAGAAGAGGCACAGATGTGGAGTTGCTGATACAGTTCATAAAACAACCCAAAGAGAGGATAAATTTACTTCATTAAAAGGATGGCATTTCCCCTAATACTGTATATCTCCTGGGGGAGAACAGATTTTAAAAATAAAGAAAATTCAAAATTACTATGCAGAAGGTAATGTCAACAAGATGGAGAGGTCTCAAAGCTCGTCTCCCCCTTACACACACACACACACACACGCACACACATACACACACAAATCCGTAAGAACAATAAATAACTACAAACTGAAGAAAACAGCTAAAGGAAAGCTCTAGAAAACAAAGAAGCAGTAGCAAAAACCTGAGGAGCTCAAAAATCAAGGATGGCCACATAGAAATGTACAGGAAGCATGCTACCTATGTCACCTCATCTCCCAGTCAGGACCTGCTCTGAACCTGGAAGAATCACCTCTGAGGAAGTTCACCACACAGGGAGAAGGAGGGCAGGAGAACCCCAGCAAGCCTCACCACTGTGGACGTTTGCAGCTTTTGCTACCGAGGTCCCCCACAGTCTTCCCTGATTCTGATGTCAGGTGATGAAATGGAATGGCCCCCTCCACATCTCTACTCCCGGGAGCTGTCACTGAGGTGAGACTTGCCCTCAGGGTCCCCAGCTGCAGCTGTGCACCACTCTTAGGAATCAGATGCCACAGCATCTTTCCATATACGAGATTGGAGCTGCCTCTGCTCTTCACCCTCCCCTGGCCACAGTCAAGGCTTTGTCCCACCTTCACCAGGAAAGCCTCTTCTGCCCTGGCCTAGCCCCCTTGGTTATAAGTCACACTTTGGCTGCCATTATCCAGGCTTTGCTGCTGTTACCCTGAGTCCCACCCACCAGGTTCCAGGACGGGGCTCTGAATCATCATTGCCAGTGGTGCTAAAATTGCCCTGAGCCCCACCTCTTGGGTCCCAAGTCACTCTTAGACCTCCATTATCAGGGTCCTGATGCTGCCATCTGGGACCCACCCACTGCATTCCAGGTTGTGGCTCTGGGTCTTCACTGCATGGGATGCAGCTGCTGCCCTGGGCCACACACCCCCATCCAAGGTCAAGACTCTGAACTGTCATTGCTGAGGTGGGCTCCACTGCCCTGAACCCTGAACTCTGGATTCCAGGTTGTGGCTCTGGCCCATCACTGCTGAAACCAGGCTACCTCTACCCTGAGCTCTCCACCGACCCCCATCCCAGATCAACGCTTTGAAACATCATTCCCAGGTGTGTTACCACTGACCTGAGCTCTCCCCTCAGGTTTCAGGTTAGGGCTCTGACACATGATAGCTGGAACTAGGTAGCCACTGCCCTGAGCCCCATCCCCTGGGTTCCAGGTCACAGCTCTGACCATCATTGCCAGCATTGTGCTGCCACTGCCCCGTGCCCAGGTCCCTGGATCCCAACACATAGCGTTAACAGACTACTACCAGAGTTGTGTTACTGCTATCCTGCAACTTCCCCCTGGGGCCAGAGTTGAAACTTTGACCCACCATCCCCAGGCTATGCTACTACCGTACCCTGGTCCCTGGGCTCAAACCACCATTGTAACTTGTCATCCCATGGCTTGTGCCACTGCTGCATTCTGCCCTCTCCCTACCAGCCAGAGTCACAGTGGTGAGCCCCTGAGACCCAGGTACTGGTTCCATGGGATATCTACACATGCCCACACCCTAGAAACCAGTGATATAGCTGCAGCAAGTGCACCTGTGCTCCAGGACCCAGGTGCTGTGTTAGTCCCATGTGCACTGGAACCTTGGGCATTGGCTCTGAGGGCTCTGTGTGTCAGCAGGCCAGACCAGGCATTGAGAAGGATCTCCTCAGCTAGAACATCCTCCCATGGGCAAAAAAATAAGGGGCGAGAACAGGAAGACCCCAGTAGCCTTAGCCTCTGAAGATTCCAATAGCCCTATCTGCCATTGCCACCTGCAGGTCCTCTGCAGCCTTGGCCACAGAAGACCCCCACAGTCTGGCCAATGGCAATGCCTGCCAATGGAGCAGCATGGAGACTACACCACTGTGCCTCCCCAGGAACCAAGGATGCTGCATCCCACCCAGCTGGTGCCTTTTAAAGCTACCTCCAGGTGAAAGTCTTTCACTACTGTAGCCAGTCCAAAAAGAATGGAAGAGGTGAGTGCACCCTTAAATGCACAGACATCAATACAAACCCATCAGAAACATGAAAAAGTAAGGAAATGTGATACCACTAAAGGAACAAAATAATACTCCAATAACTGACCCCAAAGAAATGGAGATCTGTGAGTTATCTGAAAAAGAATTCAAAATATAAAGAACTCCTACATGCCAATTAGAAAAAGAGAAACAGCTCAATTGAAAATGGGCAAGGGATAAGAAACAGATGGTTCACGAAAGAGGATCCAGAAATGTCAAGACACAAAAGAAAAGATGCTCAACGTTACTGGTAACTGGGAAGATGCAAGTTAAAACACCAAGGGAATTCATCTCATAGCCAGCATATGTGCAAAGGCTGAAAAGTTTGGTAATAGCAAATACTGGGGAACGTGTAGGGACCAGGAATTATTCTGAGGGTCAGATGATGCAATTACTTCCAGGAGCAATTTGACAGGATCTAATGGAGTTGAAGATGTACAGTCCTTGTGACTCAGCAATTTCAAGTCCATTCGACTCTACTAGAAACTTTCTTGCTTGAGCATAAGGAGGAAAGTACAAAGTTTTCTCTACTGTACTGTTTTAATTGCAAAACATAAATATGAAATAACGCTTGCTCAGTTAGAGAATGAAAGTGTAAACTCTGGCTTATGCATATGATCCTAGACAGCAATGAAAACGAATAAATTAGATTGACATGTGTCAAGCCAGATAAAGCCAAAATCAAAGCCAAAATCAAAAACCTGAATAACACTGGGCTTCAAAAGGATATGTATAATTTGACATCATTGTTGTACAATTTTAAAACTCATAAAAGTTTTATATTTTAGACATTTGTGAACTGTACATTGAGAAAAGTATAAAAATGCATATCTGCATAGTGTTCAATTATTATAAAGTGAACCTCTATGTAACCAGAACCAGAAAAGCCCCTGTGCGTACTTTTCTAATCCAACCCAGCCCCTCCTGTTCCCCTATAGGTAACAACCAGCCTGAATTTTTGTGTGTATAATTAATAATAATAATAATTTTAAGGATGCTTAATGAGATTCAAGTGAACACAGATAGACAAATCAATGTACTCAGGAAAACAATACATGAACAAAATGAGAAACTCAACAAAGAAACAGAAATTTTAAAAAAATGAACCAAACAGAAGTTCTGAAGATGAATACAATGGATAAAATGAAAAATGCAATAGACAGCTTCAACAGTATGCTCAATCAGGCAGAAGAAAGAATCTGTGAGCTTGAAGACAGATAGTTTGATATTATCCAGTCAGAAGAGAATTAAACGAAAGAAATTAGAAATTAGAATGAAAAAAGTACTGTATAGCTCAATATTTTGTAATACCCTAAATGGGAAAAGAACTTTAAAAAGAATAGATACAGGTATATGTAAAACTGAATCACTTTGCTGTACACCCAAAACTAACATGACATTGTTAACCAGCTATACACCAATATAAAACAAAATAAAAAAACAGAGGGGAAACAGAGACTCTACTCTTGTAGGACACACACAAGGTCTTGCAAGCACCGGGACACAGGGCAAAAGCAGTGACTTCATAGGAGCCTGGGGCAGACCTACTTGCTGGTCTTGGAGCATCTCCTGAGGAGGCAGAGGGCAACTGTGGTTTTCTTGGGACATAAAAGCTGGAGGTGAACATACCTGGGAGTACCCATCTGAAGGCTGACATCTTGCTTGGACATTAGCACCAAGACCTGGCCCAATTCAACAGCCTGTAGACTCCAGTGCTGGGACACTTAGGGCCAAACAGCCAACGGGGCAGGAACACAGTCCCATCCATCAACAGACAGGCTGCCTAAAGACTTCCTGAGCTCACAGCCACCTCTAGACACTCCCTTTGACATGGCACTGCCCACCAGAGGGCCAAGACCCAACTCCACCCACCAGTGGGCAGGCACCAGTCCCTCCCACCAGGAAGCCTGCAGGAACCTCTAGACCAGCCTCACCCACCAGGGGGCAGACACCAGAAGCAAGAAATATACAGTCCCACAGCCTGTGGAACTGAGTCCGCAAACACAGGTCAGAATCTACCTTGGGACCAGCTGGTCCCTGGCCCATGGGTGATGAGAGAGTACTACTGGGGCATATAGCACATCCCATACAGATGGCCACTTCTCCAAGCTGGAGAAACATAACTAACCTTCCACATACATAAAAACACAAATACAAGTTTTAGAAAAAGTGAGACAGCAGAGGAATATGTTGCAGACGAAGGAATAAGATAAAACCCCAAAAGAACAACTAAGTGACATGGAGGTAGGCAATTTACCAGATAAAGAATTCAAAGTAATGATCATAAAGATGATCCAAGATCTTGTGAAAATAATGGATGCACAGAGCAAGAAGTTTTTAACAAAGAATTAGAAAAAATAAAGAACAACTGAACAGTTGAAGAATACAACAACTGAAATGAAAAATACGCTAGAAGGAATCAATAGCAGAATAAATGAGGCAGAAGAAGGGATACATGAGCTGGAAGACAGAGTGGTGGAAATAACTGCCATGGAACAGAATAAAGAAAAAAGAATGAAAATAATGAGGACAGTTTAAGAGATTTCTGGGACAATGTCAAATGCAGCAATATTCACATTATAGGGATCCCAGAAAGAGTAGAGAGAGAGAAAGGACCTGAGAAGATATTTGAAAAGAGAATAGCTGAAAACAACCCTAACATGGGAAAGGAAGCAGTCACCCAAATCCAGAAATCACAGAGAGTACCATACAGGATCAAGCACAGGAGGAACATGCTGAGACACATAGTAATCAAACTGACAAAAATTAAGATAAAGAGAAAATTTTAAAAGCAACAAATAACATACAAGGGAAACCCCATAAGGTTATCAGCTGATTTTTCAGCAGAAACTCTGCAGGCCAGAAGAGAGTGGCATGATATATTTTAAGTGATGAAAGGGAAAAACCTACAACCAAAAATACTCTACCCAGCAAGGCTCTCATTCAGATTCGATGGAGACATCAAAAGCTTTACAGACAAGCAAAAGCTAAAAGAATTCAGCACCACCAAACTAGCTTTACAACAAATGCTAAAGGAACTTCTGTAGGTGGAAAAGAAAAGGCCACAACTAGAAACAAGAAAATTATGAAATGGGAAATCTCACTAATAAAGGCAAACATACAATAAAGGTAGGAAATCATCCACACACAAATATGATATCTAAACCAGTAATCGTGAGAGGAGGAGAGTACAAACGCTGGATATTTCCAATGCATTTGAAATTAAGAGATCAGCAATTTAAAACAATCATGCATATATGTAGACTGTTATATCAAAACCTCATGGTAAACACAAACCAAAAATATACAGTAGATATATACACAAATAAGAAATAGTAATCCAAACACAACACTAAAATAGTCATCAAATCACAAGAGAACAAAAGAGGAAAGGAAGAAAAGAGACGTACAAAAACAAATCCAAAACAATTAACAAAATGGCAGTAAGAATATACATATCAATAATTACCTAAATTTAAACGGATTAAATGCTCCAACAAAAAGAAACAGACTGGCTGAATGGATACAAAAACAAGACCTGTATAAATGCTGTGTACAAGAGACCCACTTCAGAACTAGAGACACATACAGACTGAAAGTGAGGGGATGGAAAAGGTATTCCATGCAAATGGAAATCAAAAGAAAGCTGGAGGAGTAATACTCATATCGGACAAAAAAGACTTTAAAGACTAAAGTCTTTAAAGAGACAAAGAAGGACAAGAGACAAAGGACACTACATAATCAAGGGATCAATCCAAGAAGAAGATGTAACAATTGTAAATATATATGCACCCAATGTCAGAGCACCTCAATATAGAAGGCAAATGTTAACAGACATAAAAGGAGAAATCGACAGTAACACAATAATACTGGGAGATTTTAACACCCCACTTACATCAATGGGCAGATGATCCAGATAGCAAATCAATAAGGAAAACAGGCCTTAAATGATGCATTAAACCATATGGACTTAATTGATATCTATAGAGTGTTTCATCCAAAAGCAGCAGAACACACATTCTTTTCAAGTGCACATGGAACATTCTCCAGGATAGATCACATGCTGGCCCAAAAAGCAAGCCTCAGTAAATTTAAGAAAACTGAAATCATATCAAGCATCTTTTCTAGCCACAACATTATGAAGCCAGAAATCAACTACAAGAAAAAACTGCAAAAAATACAAACAGGTGGAGGTTAAACAATATGCTACAAAACAACCAAAGGATCATTGAAGAAATCAAAGAGGAAATCAAAAAATACCTAGAGACAAATGAAAATGAAAACACAATGATCCAAAACTTATGGGGTGCAACAAAACAGTTCTAAGAGGGAAGTTAATAGAGATACAAGATTACCTCTGGAAACAAGAAAAATTTCAAATGAACAACCTAACGTTACACCTGAAGCAACTAGAGAAAAAAGAACAAACAAAACTCAAAGTTAGTATAAGTAAAGAAACCATAAAGATCAGAGCAGAAATAAACGAAATAGAGACTAAAAAACAATAGAAAAGGCCAATGAAACTAAGAGCTGGTTCTTTGAAAGGAAAAACAAAATTGATAAACCTTTAGCCAGACTTATCAAGAAAAAAAAGGGAGAGAGCCCAAAACAATAAAATTAAAAATGAAAAAGAAGTTACAACCAACAGCACAGAAATACAAAGGACCATAAAAGACTACTACAAGCACCTATATGCCAATAAAATGGACAACATAGAAGAAATGAACAAGTTCTTAGAAAGGTATGATCTCCCAAGACTGAACCAGGAAGAAATAGAAAATATGAACAGAAAAATTACAAGTACTGAAATTGAATCTGTGATTTAAAAGCTCCCAACAAACAAAAGTCCAGGAACAGATGGCTTCACAGGCAAATTCTATCAAACGCTTAGACAAGAATTAACACCTATGCTTCTGAAACTATTCCAAAAAGTTGCAGAGGAAAGAATACTTACAAACTCAGTCCATGAGGCCACAATCACCCTGATACCAAAACCAGACAAAGATATCACAAAAAAGAAAATTACAGGCCAATATCACTGATGAACATTGATGCAAAAATCCTCAACAAAATACTAGCAAACCAAATCCAACGATACATTAAGAGGGTCATACACATGATCAAGTGGGATTTATTTCAGGGATGCAAGGATTTTTCAATATTCACAAATCAATCAGTATGATATACCACATTAACAAATCAAAGAATAAAAACCTTATGATCATCTCAATAGATGCAGAAAAAGGTTTTGATAAAATTCAACATCCATTTATGATAACAACTCTGCAGAAAGTGGACATAGAGGTAACATACCTTAACATAATAAAGGCCATATATGACAAACCCACAGGTAATATCATACTCAATGGTGAAAAGCTGAAAGCATTTCCTCTAAGATCAGGAACAAGACAAGGATGTCCACTCTCACCACTTTCATTCAACATAGTTTTGGAAGTCTTAGCCATGGAAATCAGAGAAGAAAGAGAAATAAAAGGAATACAAATTGGAAAAGAAGAAGTAAAACTGTCACTGTTTGCAGAAGACATGATACTATACATAGAAAGTCCTAAAGATGTTACGAGAAAACTACTAGAGTTCATCAATGATTTTGGTAAAGTTGCAGGGTACAAAATTAATACACAGAAATCTGTTGCATTTCTATACACGAACAATGTAAGGTCAGAAAGAGAAATGAAGGAAACAATCCCATTTACCATTGCATCAAAAAGAATAAAATACCTAGGAATAAACCTACCAAAGGAAGCAAAAGACCTGTGCTCCCAAAACTATAAGATGCTGATGAAAGAAATCGAAGACAACACAGACAGATGGAAAGATAAACCATGTTCTTGGATTGGAAGAATTAGTATTGTCAAAATGACTATACTACCCAAGGCAATCTACAGATTCAATGCAATCCTTATCAAATTACAAATGGCATTTTTCACAGAACTGGAACAAAAAAATTTTAATTTGTATGGAAACACAAAAGACCCTGAATAGCCAAGGCAATCTTGAGAAACAAAAACGGAGCTGAAGGAATCAGGTTCCCTGACTTTAGACTATAATACAAAGCTAAAGTAATCAAAACAGTATACTGGCATTTAAAACAGACAGAGGTCAATGGAACAGGATAGAAAGCCCAGAAATAAACTCATGCACATATGGTCAATAAATCTATGATGAAGCAGGCAAGAATATACACTGCAGAAAAGACAGTCTCTTCAGCAAGTGGCAGGGGAACGGTGGACAGCCACATGTAAATCAATGAAGTTAGAATGCTCCCTCACACTATACACAAAAATAAACTCAAAATGGATTAAAGACCTAAAAATAAGACCAGATACTATAAAACTCCTAGAGGAAAACTTAGGCAGAATACTCTTTGACATAAATTGCAGCAATACCTTTTTGGATCCGTCTCCTAGAGTAATGGAAATAAAAACAGAAATCAACAAATGGGACCTAATTAAACTTGAAAGTTTTTGCACAGCAAAGGAAACCATAAACAAAACAAAAAGACAACCTACAGAATGGAAGAAAATATTTGCAAATGATATGATTGAAAGGGATTAATTTTCAACATATACAAATAGCTCATACAGCTCAATATCAAAAAAAACAAACAACCTAATTAAAAAATGGGCAGAAGGTCTAAAAAGACATTTCTCCAAAGAAGACATACAGTTTGTGGAAAGGCACATGAAAAGATGCACAACACTGCTAAGTATTAGGGAAATGCAAATCAAAATACAATACACCAAACCAGTATCACCTCACACCAGTCAGAATGACCAACATCAAAATGTCTACAAATAATAAATGCTGGAGAGGGTATGGAGAAAAAGGAACCCTCCTACACTGTTGGTGGGAATGTAAATTGGTACAGCCACTATGGAGAACAGTATGGAGGTTCCTTAATAAACTAAAAATACAGCTACCATATTACTGATCCTACAATCCCACTCCTGGACATATATCTGGAGAAAACCATAATTTGCAAAGATACATGCACCTCACTGTTCACTTTAGCACTATTTACAGTAGCCAAGACATGGAAGCAACCTAAGTTTTCCATCAACAGATGAATGTATAAAGAAGGTGTGAGATATATATATATATATATATATATACACATACACATACATACACACACAATGGAATATTTCTCAGCCATGAAAAGAATGAAATAATGCCACTTGCAGCAACATGGATGGACCAAGAGATTATACTAAGTGACGTAAGTCAGACAGAGAAAGACAAATATCATATGATATCACTTATATGTGGAATCTAAAAAAATGATACAAATGAACTTATTTACAAAACAGAAGCAGACTCACAGACATAGAAAACAAACTTATGGTTAGCAAAGGGGAAGGAGGGAGGGATAAATTAGGAGTTTGGGATTAAAATATACCTACTACTCTATATAAAATAGATAACCGGGCTTCCCTGGTGGCGCAGTGGTTGAAAGTCCACCTGCCGATGCAGGGGATACGGGTTCTTGTCCCTGTCTGGGAGGATCCCACATGCCGCGGATCGTCTAGGCCTGTGGGCCATGGCCGCTAAGCCTGCGTGTCCAGAGCCTGTGCTCCACGATGGGAGAGACCACAACAGTGAGAGGCCCGCGTACCGCAAAAAAAAAAAAAAAAAAAAAGATAACCAACAAGGACCTACTGTATAGCATAGGGAACTCTATTCAATATCTTGTAATAACCTATAATGGAAGAGATTATAAAAAAGAATATATATATATAAAACTCAGTTATACATATATGAGTTACTGAGCTGTATACCTGAAACTAACACATTATAAATCAATCATATTTCAATAAAATTTTTTTTAATAAAGAAAGATGTTAATCTTGAAGAAGAAGCATAAAAAATTAAAATACATTTTGTCTGATAGGAAAAAAAGAAAATAGTTACAGCTATAATATTATGTTGATAGATACATAACATAAAAAGATGAAAAGTGAGGCATCAATATAAACTGGGGGGGGGCAAGTGAATGTGTAAAACTTTCTTATGCAACTGAAGTTGTTATCAGCTTAAAATAGATGATTATAAGATGCATTATGAAAGCTTCATGGTAACCACGGAGCAAAAATCTGTAATAGATACACAAACAATATAGAGAAAATAATCAAAGCAAACCACTAAAACAATCAACTAACAAAGAAAGACAGCAAGAGAGGAGGAAGGAAACTAAGGAATTTCAAAACAATCAGAAATCATTATCAAAATTTAGTGATAGTAAGTCTTTATCCAATCATTTCTTTAAATATAAATGTTTTAAATTCTTCAATTAAAAGACACAAAGAAGCTAAATGGATAAAAACAACAACAAATAACAAGGCTCATCTATATGCTGCCTATAAGAGGTTCATTTAAGCATTAAGCACACTCACAGGCTGAAAGTGAAGGGATGAAGGTATTTCAAGCAAACAGAAATCAAAAGAGCAGGGGTAACTATATTTATATCAGAAAAAAGAGACTTTAAGTCAAAAACTGTGACAGGATACAAGAAGGTCATTATATAATGATAAAGGGGTCAATTCATCACAAGGATATAACAATTGTAAACTCATGCACACTCAATATTGTAGCACGTAAATATGTTAAACAGTTGTCAATGGATCTGAAGGGGAAAATAAACAGCAATGCAATAATAGTAGGGGACTTCAATACCTCACTTTCAACAATGGATCCATCATTCAAATAGAAAATCAATAAGGAAATAATGGATCTGAATGATACTTTGGACCAAATAAACCAAACAGACATTTACAGAACATTCCATCCAACAGCAGCAGAATACACATTTTCTCTAGCACACACAGAACATTCTCCAGGAGAGTTCATGTAATATATCATAAAACATGTCTTAGCAAATTTAAGAAGATTGAAATCATTAAAACTATGTTTTCCAACCACAGAAGTATGAAACTAGAAATCAATAACAGGAGGAACGCTGGAAAACTGAAAATATGTGGAGATTGAACAATATGCTCCTGAACAACAAATGGGTAAAAGAAGAAATCAACACGGAAATCAAGAAATATTTTGAAACAAACGAAAATGGAAGCACAACATATCAAAACATGTGGGATGCTGCAAAAGCAGTTCCCAGAGGGACGTGTATAGCAATAAATGCCTACATTAAGAAACAAGAAAGATCTCAAATAAGCTAGAAATAGAAGAACAAACTAAGCCAAAAGTTAACAGAAGGAAGGAATTATCAAAGATCCGAGCAGAAATAAATGAAATAGAGACCAGAAAAACAATAGAAAAGATCAATGAAACTAAGAGCTGGCGCTTTGGAAAGATAAACAAAATTGGCAAGGCTTTAGCCAGATTAACTAAGAAAACAAGAAAGAAGACTCAAATAAATAAAACTAGAAATGAAAGAGAAGACATTACAACTGATAGCACAGAAATATAAAAAATTATGAGAGACTACAATTATATGCCAACAAACTGGATAACCAAGAAGAAATGGATAAATTCCTAGAAACATATGACCTACCAAAAATGAATCATGAATAAATAGAAAATCTAAAGAAACTCCCATAACAATTAAGGAGATTGAATCAGTAATCAGAAAACTCCCAAACACAGAAAAACCAAGGATCAGATGGTTTCACCAGTGAATTCTACCAAACATTTAAAGAAGAATTAACACCAATCTTTCTCAAACTGTTGCAAACATCTGAAGAGGAGGGAACACTCCCAAATTCATTTTATGCAGCCAGCATTACCCTGATATCAAAGCCAAATAAGACACCACAAGAAAATAAAATTACAGACAAATATCCCTGATAAACATGTAAAAATTCTCAACAAAATATTAGCAAACTGTTTTCGAAAGCACATTAAAAAAATCATTCACCGTGATCAAGTGAGATTTATCCCTGCGATGCAAGGATGGTTTAACACATGCAAAACAAAAAATGTAATACACCACATTAATAGAATGAAAGATAAATATGATATAATCATCTCAACAGAGACAGAAAAAGTATTTGACAAATACATCATTTCATGATGAAAATGTTCATCAAGTTGGGTACAGAAGGAATGTTCCTTAGCATAATAAAGGTCATCTATGACAAGCCGACAGATAACATCATACTCAGTGGTAATAAGTTAAAACTCTTTCCTGTAAGATCAAGACAGAGATGCCCACTCTTACCATTCGTATTCAACATAATAATAAAAGTTCTAGCCAGAGCAATTAGGCAAGAAAAAGAAATAAAAACACCCATATCAGAAAGGAGAAGTAAAATCATTTCTGTTTGCAGACGATATAATCTTACATGTAGAAAACCCTGAAGACTCCACTAAAAAACTGTTAGAACAAATAAATGAATTCAGTAAAGTTTTAGGATACAAAATTGAGACACAGAAATCAGTTGCATTTCTATACACTAACAATGAATTATCTGAAAGAGAAGTTAAGCAAGCAATCCCATTTATAATAGCATTGAAAATAATGAAATATTGAGGAATAAATTTAACCAAGGAGGTGAAAGACCTGTACACTGTAAACTATAAGACGTTGCTTGAAAGAGATTAAAGAAGACACAAATAAATAAAAAGTTATCTCAGCTTCCTGGATTTGAAGACTAATACTGTAAATATGTCCATACTACCCATAATGATCTACAGATTCAATGTAATCCCAGTCAAAATTCCAAAGACATTCCTATTCACAGAAATAGGAAAAACTATTCTACAATTTGTTTCAGACCACAAAAGACCCTGAATAGCCAAAGCAATCCTGAGAAAAAGCAAAGCTGGAGGTATAACAATACCTGATTTCAAGCTATATTACAAAGCTATAGTAATCAAAACACTATGTTACTGGCATAAAAATAGGCACATAGATCAGTAGAACAAAATAAAGAGCCCAGACATAAAACCTCACAAATATACTCGACTAATTTTTGATGATGGAGCCAAGAACACACATTGGGGAAATGACAGTCTCTTCAATAAATGATATTGGGAAAACTGGATATCCACTTGAAAAAGAATAAAACTGAACCCCTACCTTACACCACTCACATAAAATTAACTTGAAATGGATCAAAGATTTAAATGTAATACCTGAAACTGTAAATCTCCTTGAAGAAAACATAGGGGAACAGAGCCTTGACATTGGTCTTGGCAATAATTTCTTGGATAAGTCACCAATAGCACAGGCAACAAAAATTAAAATAAACAAGCTGGCCTACATTAAACTAAAAAGCTCTGAACAGCAAAGGAAACAAGCAATAAATGGAAAAGAAAACCTACAGAACGGGAGGAAATCCTCCCAAACCATTTATCTGATTAGGAATTAATATTCATAATATATAAAGAACTCATACAACTCAATAGCAAAAGGGAAAATAATCCAATTTAAAAATGGGCAAAGGACCTGAGTAGGCATTTTTCCAAAGAAGACGTACAAATGGCCATCAGGTGTGTGAAAATGTGTTCAACATCACTAATCGTCAGGGAAATGCAAATCAAAACCACAATGAGACATCAACTTGCCTGTTAGGATGGCTTTTTATCCAAAAGACAAGAGATAACAAATGTTGGCAAGGATGTGGAGAAATAGGAACCCTTGTGCACTCTTAGTGGGAATGTAAATTGGTATAGCTATTATGGAAAACAGTACGGTTATTACTCAAAAAGTAAATATTGTACTACCATATTGTCCAGAAATTCCACTTCTGGGTATATATCTGGAGGAATTAAAATCAGTGTTGCACAGGGATAGCTGCACCCCCATGTTCACTGCAGCATTATTCACAATAGCAAAGGTACGGAAACAACCTAAGTGTCCACCAATGGAAAAGAAAATGTGAGATATACACATACACACACAAACACACACACATACACAAGAGAATATGGCATGTGTATGAGAAAGAAGTCAATCCTGCCATTTGTGACAACATGGATGGACCTTGAAGGCATTGTGCTAAGTGAGATAAGTTAGAGAAGGACAAATACTGTATGATATCACTTATATGGGGAATCTAAAACAGGTGAACTTGTGCAAACGATAGTAGAATGGTGGTTACCAGAGGTTAGGGTTGGTGAGGAAATGGGGAGATACTGTTTAAAGGTACAAACTTACAAGTAGTAGATAAACAAGTTCCGGAGCTCTAATATACAACATAGTGATTATAGTAAACAATACTATATTATAAACTTCAAGGTTACTAAGAGACTAAATCTTAACTGTTCTCAACACAAAAGAAATGATAAATAAGTGACATCATAAAGGCATTAGCTAACTCTACTATAATCATATTGCAATATATAAATGTATTAAACCAAAACATTTTACACCTTAAACTTACACAATGTTATATGTCAATTATATCTCAATTTTAACAAAGTATTTTTAAAAATTCCTTTTCAGATCATGTATCTGCAATGCTCACAGACCTTTCATAAGTCTTCGTGGTTACCAAATAAAATCCAACGCCTTGGCCTGATATTCATGGCTTTCTGTGAATCTGCAATCTATTCCCAATATACTTTTACAGGTGTAAATCCCACTACTCCTCTTTCTGACCAGAAATCATAGCCATATCAGATTATTCACCATTTCCCAATACTCCCCATGTTTTCATTTTCCAAGTCCAGTCATTCCAATAAGTGGAAAGGTCTAGCTAAAAATTCAGCACTAGGGATACCAGTTATATACTGGGAAGGGAATGAGAAACACCTGGAATTCAATAACATACATTCTAATGTTTTTACAGAAGCCACTTAAAGAAAAAAAATAAACTGATTTTTGACTAGAATATGTCCAATCTATCTCAAAAAGACAACTGTCTTTTTCTTAAATGGCTTCTATAGACTGGTTATGAAATTAAAGAAGTATTAGCTTAAGACACACCCATTCGCTATGTGGTCCACCTGTTCACACTATTTGCTGAATTAAAGTAAAATAAAAACCGAGTCCTTCATACCTTCTTAGTAACTAAAAGCCACTGCTTCACAGAAACACACGAGAAGATCTGACTACTGTATGTTGTGAATGATTAAATAACAAGGTACTAGACCTTAGAGATATGATTTCATACGTGAACATCAGCAGGCGTACTCTAACTTAAAATGGGTTGTATTCCGAAGTTCGCAAAGAATTAAAGGCACATTCTTCCTTTGAAACAATGCCATAAAGGGTAGCTACTTTTCCAGGCAAGGCTACACAAGTCTTTATTTCTCATAATTTATCTGAATGATTGTAACTGCCAATGCACGAGCACTATCTCAGCAACGTTTCTCATTAAGTGGACTTTCATAGGCCAGCCTGAGAACCATTTATAACACTGCCTGTGTGGAGAAAAGAATTATGACACAAAAGAAGGGAAACTACAGTACTAGGCATATTCTCTTCCCCACTATTATTTACTCTCTACCCCACAACCATGGCCATGACCAAAGCAATGAGCTGGTCACAGCCTCAAATCTCTCAATCAATCCTAGTGACTAGTATCCTTACAATGGAGAGTCCTGACAGTCATCACCTTAACCAAGAGGTCACATTTAGCATCAGTAATACTGAGACGACCTTGCCTCCTGACATGATACAAGAGGAAGTCATAGTGTCATCTACCAAATATTCTTGATCCTGGCTTCAAATGTCCAGCTCTGCCTTGTGTTACAAATTCTACACTTCTACTTCAAAATGGAAAATGATATTTCTTATTCCTCTAGGTCCTATAAGAAAATTACACTTGCCCCACTTTAGCACAGGCTAGGCAGTCATGTGGCTGAGATATTAAGTATTCAGAGATTGAGGGATTACTATACATAAGTAGATGTTCATGTACACAAAATAAATGGACATGTGCCTAATTCATACTTAAAAGTGACCAAACACATGAAAAGCAATACACTGTAGCAATTAATAGCATGTACTCTGGAGCCAGACTGTCTCGGTTTCAGTCCTGGCTCTGCCACTTTTTAACTGTGTGAGCTTTGGCAAGTTACTTGACCTCTCCGTGTCTCCATATTTTATCTGTGAAACAGGAATAATAGCAGCACCTAGGTAGCAGGTCTGTTATAAGGACTATATGGATTAACCTATGTAAAGCACTTAGAATAGTGCTTGGTACATAGTAAGAGTTATTTAAACATAAGTTTTAAAGTAACATGATAGGATATGAAAACTATAAATAAGAATAAAGTATTGAACTAAGTTTCAAAAAAATCTAATTAGAGAACAAAGGAGAGTGTTCAGTTTTAAGCAATGTCTGGAAAATCGTATCATGTCAGGAGAATAGTTGAAAGTAATAAGAGTTATCCTGTAGACAAGAAAGCATGGAGTAGCTCTGAGATCTGTTATGTGGAAAAGGAAGCAAGTGCCACAGAGGTCTAAAACTGGTAGGCATTAGAGGAAGGTGGACTTCTGCTCAATATAGGAAGCACTTTCCAATCCCTAGACTATATGCCCGTGGTAATAATGCAGTTTACTACTGGAGGGATTCAAACTGGTAGGTCAATCATAAAGCATAATGCAAGAGGGATTCTTGATCAGGGTAGGAGCTTAGGACCTACAGCTTCTCAGGTCCCACATCTGATTCTTAAATTTTAAGATTTGGTGATTGAATGGTAAAAGTATTAATGTCTTGATTCCATAATAGAGATTATATACACATGGAAGAGATCAGACTTTGCATACTTATAATTCAAGTCAAAATTAGCTTGAGACATTCCCACTCAACATGTGCCACACCTGTCCACATTATTCACTGAGTTAAAGTAACATAAAAACCAAGTCCTTCATGTTTCTCTTAGTAACTTAGTATTTACATGTGTGGTCACAGGTGCCAGTTTATTCTGAGATTAAGAGAACTGAGAAAATATATTTCACAATGAAAGCAGACACTTACAAGGACCTATGGAACATGGCACCAAGTCAGACTATGAATGTGACAAAGAGACAATGAATCAACAGTTCAACCATTACCTCTTAAATTCACAGTATCTGCTCTCACCACTGCCAGCGCTATGTAATCTTGATGCAGAAAAAGTGGTGATATGGTGTCATGTAAATGTACAGCCTTCTGCCCAGTGTCTTTTACTTCCCCTCCCAGATATATTATGCACTCTTCACCCTGTTCTCTTTCTTATAAGGGTAAACTATATGAACTATATCAGCAGGGCTGCCACAGCCTCTGGCTTCAGAAGACAGAGGGAAAAAGAAGGGAAAGTCTGGGTATGTAATCTCTTGGCTCTCTCCCTGGGAAATCTCCTCCACTAAAGATTTCTTCACCTCTTAAGTAAACTTGTTTTACATGACGTACCTACTACTGGCCTTAGGTTCTTGCTGTAACTGTTGGGGGTGTATCTACACCCAGACCATACCTTTACTATTAGGTCCTTTGCAAATGTACCCTCCTCAAATAGTCTTATTTGAAATGTCCCATCTGTGTTCTTTGGGATCCTGACTGATACACATCTCAAGTTTCAACAAATCGCAGTCAGACCTGGACAGAACATCCATTTGGCATTTACTTGCTACTGAGGTTGACCCACCATGAAATTGCTTATATTCAACCATTTCGACCCAGAGAAATGACATTTTCATAATGCTCCAACCTAACACTGTTCACACACATAGTTCTCATTTGTTAATGGTCAAACGAGGAAGCAGGAGTATAAGAAATTCCTTTATTACATGAAGCTGAAATTGTTCCCTGTAGCTTTTCTTAAAAAATATGGGACTTGGAGTCAGAGACTGGTGTTCTAGACCTAGCTATACTATTAATTTTCTGTAAAGTCTTAGAAAAGCAAATTTCCTTTGCTGGAACTCAATTTCTTCATGCACAAAATGAGGAATCAGACTAGATGCTCTCTATGCATTTTCCCATGTCTGCTATTCTAAAATTTCAGAATCCCATATTCCTAACTATACTGTACGTTCTTTGAAAACAAGGACTGTGTCCCCAAAGTATTGTTCGAAGATTCCTTACATCAGAATCATGTGGGGCACTTGATAAAAATGCAAATTTTAGGCACTATTCCCAGAGCTACTAAATCCAATTCTCCACGTGTGGAGCCTGCTTCCTTGCTTACACGTACCAAACATTGAGAACCATTGCATTTAGAACATGATTTAAACAAAGTACTGGTCAATAAACCAGTACTCCTCAACAGTCTCTGCTTTTTCAAGCAGGATGTTTTGGCCTTCTCTTTAATATAATTATTAAAAGGCTTGATTATCTGATTTTCTAAGCACCAAGAGGACATAAGCAAACCGATGTAAACAGGAGAGGTGACAACTGACACTGAGGATGGAGACACAAAAAGAAAAAAAGCAGATATAGGATAAACACAATGAATGTTCTTTATGATGACCAGAGAGTCACCAAGAAGTGGGACTATTCTGTTCAAAATCCTTGCTTAGGATTATTAGATAACATGTAATACATTTTTAGAGAATTTTAATTCTCAGAGTTAAAATTAAAAAGGCTTTAACATTTGAAGAGCTAAGATTCATTTATTTAGAACTTCCATTTATTTAGAACATCTATCATGCCCAATGAAATCACATACATGAGAAGTTAATAAGACAGAATTAGTCTTTTTTTCCACACTGGGATAAAGAACAAAAAGGGCCTCATGGGCCACGTTTCTAAGGACATATCAGTCCAGTTGTGTAGCCCTCAGCCCCAGAGATTATTGTTGAAAATGCTGATAGAAGATGGAAAGACTCAGAGTACATTAAGATAATCAACTCTGCAAAAATATTTAGGAACAAGTCCTAATGCTTCCAAGTATATGGGACAATAGCCAAATGTAAAACAACAACAAACACTACCAAAGAATAAAATATCCTCTGTAATACTGAAATATGTAGAGGCTTAAGGGGGTGATCTCTAGTAATGATATTCTCTGAATGAGGTTGACTTTTAAAGTCAAAAGAAGTTCAAAATAGCTGAAGAACATAGTTTGGTGACAGGAGGACTAAGAAATAAGGGTGACAAATGGGTGGAGGCTGGGTCATACTGGGTCTTATAAAATCATATTAAGGAGTTGGGACTTTAGGGATAATAGAAAGTCATTAAGTAACTCTAAATAGGACAGATATAATGCAACATGCATTGTAGAAGAAACACTGGCTACAGACTTTAGGAAGTAAAACCAATTAGAGACTCTTGCAGTAGTCCAAGTGGAAGACAACATCGGATTAAACTAGGGTGGTAGCAGGAAAGTTGGAAAAAAGTAGATGAATCCAAGGGATGTGGGAGGAAGAAATGACAGATCTTAGGGATTGATTGAATCTGTAAAGTGAAGGGTAGAAAGCATAGCCATAAAAGCATGAAGAAACCAAATATAGTATTTACTGTTACTACTACGTCAAGATTTCTTGTACTATGCCAGTAAAACCATCCCCCAGCTACTTCAGGGTATTACCATCAGCTGAAGGGAACCATCTCACTCTAAAATGCCTGGAAGGACAATGACTGACTGAGATGAAGCTACAAAAGCCAGGCCCCTTGCCAAAACTATAGTACCATTCATGCTCCGTATCTCCTCATGGGGTCAAATGGAAGCTACACTTCAAGTGAAATCACACCTTTGTTTTACTTTTGCTCCTTCCCTATCTCACTTCCCTTACTTCTTACAAGTTTCCCTCCTTAACAAATGAATCTACATATGCAACAGAAACAGACTCACAGAGATAGAAAACAAACTCATGGTTACCAAAGGGGAAAGGGAGGGGGAGGGATAAATTAGGAGTATGGAATTAACAGATACACACTACTATATATAAAACAGATAAGCAACAAGGATTTACTGTATATCACAGGGAACACTATTCAATATCTTGTAACAACCAATAATGGAAAATAATCTGAAAAAAAAGAATATTTATATAGCTGAATCACTTTGCTCTACACCTGAAATTAACACAATATTGTAACTCAACTATTCTTCAATTTAAAAAAAAAAAAAGCTCTGGTCAAAGGCAATAATCTATCACAGTCTTCTTTTGTTCTAGGAGTTAAGGGTACTTACCCGCCAATATCCTGCTTCACAAAGTCCCCAGGTTCTTGTCGTCTTGATTCCCCTTGGCCAGTTGTTCCAGGGAGAATATTAATCAGGAAGAGAAGCCCAAGGCTAGTCATGTAGAACTGACTTATTTGTGTGATTATCATCTTCTTAGGCACCAACTTGGAGAGACCTGTGAGTTCCATGTTCAGGGAAAGAGGAAGGGGAAAGGAGTAGAAGACAAAGGGAAGGAGAAAGAAGTGGTGAAAAAAAAGATTTTATTCAACTCTATTAGAGCCATTTAACTTCCATAATATACAGCTACTAAATGCTTACTGTGACAGTCCTCCTTCTGCAGTTCATCAATGCCACCAAAATTCACTCCTGGCATATCCCTCTCTTGATTATACCAGAGCCCAACCAAATAGAGGGTAGTATAAAGACTCTAAATCAGTAATTGGACGTCTTAGGTTACAATGCCATCTTTTTCCCTGTCTTCTTGTAACTAGGTGAGTCACAGAACTTCTCTTAGCCTCAGTTACCTCTTATAATCTGAGATCTTAAAATAATCTCTCATGTCTTCATTTTATTTTCCCCCCATCCTGTTTGATTTTTTTACTATCACAAATGCCTTTTCCATGAATAATTGTATAATATTGTAGAAAATCCTAGAACATTAAGACCTGGAGTCTCTTTATAGAATTTTTGGGATTGATTCTCATCTTGATACAGTTAAGCAGTTTTCCAAAATATCAAAGGGCCTGGAGAAGATGGACTGTATCCTCTGAATCGGGTTGAGAAAATGCTGAATGATGAGACACCATGATTCCTGAATAGGAATGCAATGTTTTCCCATAAAGAGATATTTGAGGGCAAAACCAGTCCCATATAGGGGCCACAACATAAAGAAGAAATCCAAGCCTAATCTCCTGGTACAGAAGTCCCTACGTGGCCAGCAAATTATACTGATAATAGAATTATGCAATTTTGAGTTGCCTATATGCAAGGCAGTTTTATGAACTCTGGACTGGTGGAGGTTTACCCAGGGCATGGGGTTAAGAAAACAGTGTAAAGAGGTACTTGCTTGTTACCTCTAAACCTCATGGCTTCTTTGAATTTGAGACACTGACCACCTGAAGGGGACCTAATTCTGACCCAGCACCATACTCTTTTACAGTCATATAGGTGGTTTAATTTTCAGAGGGCATAGAAGGATATGAAACGTTTTTCCCAAGGAAAGTTTATACAAGACACTAATATGTAAAACAGATACATGCTGAAGAGCTATTCTGGTAGATGAGAAGATGAAGAACAAAATCTTTCTAAATTGATCCTAACCACTCCACCCCCCGCCGCCCCAAAGCAGCCACTAGGTTCTATATTAGATTGTCTTCTTGAATCTGATACAGGCATAGAAAACTATGATACAGGAGAAGATGGATTTCTGACATGAGAAAATGTCCACATTATAGATAGAAATAGTCATAGTATTCGGTTGTATCACATAAATTTGCCAATATTTGACCATTTTTCTTTCACAAAACATCAATTTCTTATGCTCAATTTAATATGTGCTGTGACATTCATGATTCATGAGCTGTACAAGAGTTGATGGCTATTTTACAGGAATCAACAGAAACAGTACAGTTAAGAAAACCATAGCATATGAGTAAGAAAATATGGTGCATAAAACAGACAATTCTGGGGCAAGAGAAACAGCTGTAGTATGGGCAATAACTCTGACATATGCTCAAACATCCACAGGGCTTTAGAAGACCCTAAGGTTGAAAATCACATGACAAAGGTTAATGCTCATATAATCATGATTGACAATTACTCTACAGGAACAAAGAGACTCGGTACAGGATATGAAGTCTAAATTGTAGAAATAATGCATGGATTATAGGACAGAACTATGACGCATGCTTAAAAAACATGAGTGCCTGAGTAACAATCCTGGGTTTAGGAGAAGATGGCCATGCTGCATGAGCAAAGATACTCATAGTGGATGTTCAACTATGCTATTCTAGTATATAACTATGGCTTATGTTCAAATGATCATGATAAACAAGCAGCAAATCTTCACACTAAGCATAGATGCCAATGACACAGAAACAAATGCCCATGATTTGGAAGGAGAAAACGATGATGCATAAGAAGACAACAATGTTATATAAACTCATGACTAAGATACATGTTCAAATAACCATTATGCATGAGAAGACATCCATTATATATAAAAGAGGTTGGACATAATACGTGCCCTCCAACTACCATAACACTTGTTAGCAAACAATATTATTATTATTCATGTGAACATATTTATGATATAAAACCATTTGGCTATGGTATATGTCAGAAAACCATAGCACATAAGCCTACTAACCACTGAACAAGAGAAGAGTGCCTTGGTACACATTCCATTAAGACATTGCACGTGATCAAAAGAATGCCACTAGACTGCTGTACAACAATGTGAATATACTTAACAACACTAAACTGTACAGTTAAAATGGTTGATTGTTTGTCATGTGTTTTTTTTTACCAGAATTAATGTTTTAATTAAAAACCAACATGCCACTGGAACAGGCAGGGTCTTAGCAAGTTAGCAAATATCTATAAAACAGGACCCAATCCTGATATATGTACAGAGATATATGGCACATTAGAAGATATTAGCATTAAATGAACATAAATCCATGTACATGCTCAGATGATCATCAAACAGTACAGAGAAGGACAGTAGAAGGGCAGACACTCAAAATTATTCTAACAACCTTGCTGAATTTTCAAGTGACCATAGTGCATAAACCATGACACTTGAACAAAGAGCCTTCAAACATGATAAAGCATCTATCTAGCTGGAGACAACTATGGTATATGCTTAAACAACCATGATGAATGTGAAGAAGTATTTGGTATATTAGTCCTTAACCACGATGTGCGCATACACAATGTGTGTATCACGGCAACCATGATACGAGAATTAAGTGACATGGTTTAGGACTAGATGGTCATGCTAGACTGCCATGATGCAGGAACAGAAGCCATGGTCCAAGAGTAGGTTGACATGCTCAAATTTTTCCACTGGAGCTGAGAGATAAGGTATAGATGCAAGTGACCATAATGAAGAATTGATATCTTTCAAGTAATGATGACCATGGTGAATAAATTGCTATTTATAACATATGAACAAACAAATGTAATACTACACATACCCATGATGAATATACTGAAAATTACAGCGAAGGAACATCATGTAATGACATGAATATTCACAAAACTATGTTGCATGAGCAGAATGTAAAACCTAATACTAGTTTTAAAGTTAGTATAAAGAAGCCGGTGTACACTGCAAAAGTAGACAACCATGGTGTATGCTCATATAAGTACAGCAAATGAATAAACACCAATGACATACGAGCTTAAAACCAATGAGTGTATTCAGATAACCATGGTCACAATGGCAGATCCCTCTGGTAGGGGCAGATCGGCTATAATATAGGAGGTGACAACCCTTGTGCAGGCTCAGATAATCTTGGTATTAGAATGTATTATCTATGGTACAGGAACACACAATCATGACACATGCTCAAGTCACCATAATATGTAATTGCATAGCCAAAATAACAATGGTTACTCAATCAATTCACTCTGCTCAAGAACTAAAGGAAGGTACAAGGAAATAACCAGAGGGAAATCTCTATTAGCTGATAACTTACAAATTAATATCTCCATCCTAGATCTCTCCTGCAACCCATATCTGCACTTAGATGTCTGAGAAGCATCTTAAACCTAACACGTTCAAATATCCACCTACACACACACACACACACACACACACACACACACACACACACAGACCTGGTCCTCCTGCAGTCTTTCTCATTTCAGGTAATAGTAACCCCACCCTTCCATCTGCTCAGTAAAAACTCTGATGTCATTCTTGACTCCACTTTTACTCTCACACCCACATTCAATCCATAAACAAGTCTCATGGGCATTCCATTAGAAAGGAAACATATCCAGAACAAAACCACTGGTCATCACCTCTGCTGTTACTCTGGCTTGTCATCTCTTGCTGAGATCATTATAAAAGCCTCTTAACTGGTCTTGCTGCCTGTGCCCTTGCTCCCTTACAGTCTGTTCTTTAAACAGCAGACAGAGTGAAATTATAAAGTGTTAAGTCAGATCATGTCTCTCCTCAGTTCAAAATCATCCAATCGCTTCCCATTTCGAAAAGCCTTATTATGACCTACAAGAACCTACATGATCTTATCCCCAAATAGCTGGCTAACCTCTACTACCCTCCTCTCGTACTCACTCCATTTCAGCCATATGGCCTCCTTGCCACTCATTGGATATCCCAGGCATGCTCCAGCTCTAGAGCCTTTGCATCTGCTATTGCCTCTACCTGGAATATTCTTCCATCCAATTTCCAGATAGTTTGTTCATTCATTCACTTTAGGTTTTTATCCAAATATCACCTTTCTCATTGAGGCCTTCCCTGACCACCCTATCTAAAAATTCAATCCTTCTACACGTCCCAGATACTTCCTATGCAGTTGCCTGCTCTATTTTCCCTTTTAGCACTTCTATCATATATTTTATGTTTTTTTTTTGTTATCATCTCTTTCCCCAGTAGAATATAAGCTCAATGGGGACAAGGAATTTTGCTTGTTTTATCCATAGATATATGCCCAATGCATAGACAAGTGCTTGATAAATAATTCATACTTAATAAATAGCTAATGAATGTTATTTTGAAAAAGTCACATCCCTAAATGAGGTAAGATAGTATAAAGGATAGGGTGTAGGATGGGCTTTGGAACACACTAGATTAAGAGACTACTTGGAATTACCAAATACTAGTCATGTTAGGCTTTAAAGACCTCCTTCTTCAACATAAAATGGGGGTAATAATACTCATCCTCTAAGAATTCTAAAGATTAAATAATATAACGTACATAAAATGCCTGGCTAAAGACCTGTTACCAGGATGAGTCAGCTGTTATATCCTGTCCAAATATAAATTCATTTTATCACAAACATTTGAGCATCCACTTTGTACAAGGCACCGATACAGTACATTCTTCTATAAGAATTCCTAAAACTCCTTTACCTTAGTGCTTAGAAAGTACTAGATACAAAAACTCTGCCCACCAACTCCCCTGCTTGGATGCTATGAGGCACTATCTGCCAGAACTTTACCTGAACAGAGGTATCCCAAGTGCTGCTACCCAGATACTACGAAGCCAACTCTGCCATTTCTTTGCCTCAATTTCTCACCAGAGTTTCATTTAAGGCCATCTAATTCTACCCAGCCTCAGGTCACTGCCACTATTAAAGGTTTTGGAGTAAGAAACATCCTAGTTCCAATCCTTGATATACCACATAGAAATCTGACATTGCGTGAGTGATTTGACTCAACATTCTCATCTATAAAATGTTGATAATGGTACTACTGGCATATAGGAGTGTTATAAGAATTAAATGGTGTAATTCATGTACAGAATTAAGCATTATGTTTGATATATAGTAATCCTTGGTCACTGTAACCTACAGATAAATTCCTTGATCTCTTGCCCTCCAACGAGCCTCAGCTCCATCCTAATTCAGCCACTCACTCCCATGGTCATAGCCTAAATCCTGTCATTACAAATCTATGATCTCAAATAACTATCTGATCATATATTTCCAACCCTTTTCATCCAGTACATTTATACTGTCAACCCTTCTACCCTCCTATCTCGAATCCCTTGATCTTACCACCTTTAAATTGCCCATTATCATCTTGGTGTTCTTACTTTCTTATCCTACTTGGATTACATACATAGTCTGTAATTAAAATCATTATAATCATTCTCTGCTGTGAACCCTCAACACACTTGCCTTTCCCTTACTCTGTTGTGACTGCCTGGAAAAAATATAAGCCCTGGTTAAATCCATCTCTTTGCCTGCAACTAAGCAGCTAAATATAGCTGGAGAAAAATCCATAATTTTTCCTGACTGGTCTCTCTTTAAATTTTCCTCAACATATTTCAAATGTCCCATGATCCTTTTACATTTGCCAAACCAATTTACTCTCCCACTTTCTGAAACAACGATTTTTTACTTTCTTTTCTCTCCTTAATTCTCCAGTAACTCTTCAACAGATGGCTTTGCTTCTTATTTTCCAGGAAAAATAAAACAATCAGAAGATTTTATCCTCATAATATCAATTATTACAATCTACCTGAATCTCAAGCATATACTCTACCTTTCCCTTGTTACAAGAAGTGTCTAGTCTTATCTTATGCTATCCCTTGTACATGTGCCCTGGATCCTATTCCCTGTCTCCTGCTTAAGGATTTTAATTCAGTGATTTTCTTCTCTCTCCCACACTTGTCATTTTTTCCCTATCTACTGGCTCATTTCCTGCAGCATAAAAAAATGATGCAATTACCATCCATGATTTTAAAAAAAGCAGCCCTCCCTTGACCTGACATCCCCCTCCACCTCTTTCCTAATTTCTCTGCTTCCATTTATGGTAATTCATTTCAATAATTTTTGATATCACTATGTCAACTTCTTCACTTCTCATTTTCTGATTCCCCTTATACCAATCAAGTATTTTCACCTATCACTCCACCTAAACCACTCACTATTCATTCATTCAAAACTTATGAAGCACCATCTACTTACCAGGTTCTAGGTGCTGGGAGTACAGCAGTGAACAAAACAGAGTAAAAGGGAATCAATGAAGTGAAAACAACACTAGACCAAGAACTCTTCTCTCTCACACACCTCACATCAAATCCACCCATACCCAAACCACATCTACACCTTGATTTCTCTCTTTTACACCATATATCCAAACTATCAGCTTATCCTGTTGACTTCAAAACAGATTCAGGCTCTAACCACTTCTCACTACCTCCAATGCCCACAAGCTTATCTAAACCATCATCTCTCACCACCATGACTGCAGTGAATGGCCTCCTAACTTGTCTTGCTCCTTCCTCTCCTGTCCCCTACAGTCCATTACCTGCACAGCAGCCAGAGTGAGTTTTTAAAAATATAAGTCAGATTATAACACTCCATTCTCCAATTTTTCCAGTGGATTTTCATTGGATCCAAAGTACTTGTCATGACCTATAAGGATCTATTTGATCTGACCACTGGCTACCTCTGAATCTCACCTCTTTCTGCTTTCCCTCTCCACTACACATATCAGGTTAAACTGATTTTCCTACTGTTCCTTGAAAGCATCCAGCATGCTCCTGCCTTAGGGGCTTTGCACTTGCTCTTCTCTCTGTCATAAATACTCTTCTTCCATAAATCATTTTGGCTCACTCCTTTACTTTCTTTAGGATTCTAGTTCTGTGCCCCTGCTTCAGAGAAACTTTCCCTGATCACTGTTATCTAAAACTGCATGCTCCTTTCTCATCTCTCTCTATCCCCTTACCCAGTACCATTTTTCTTATAGGATATAGCACTACCTAAAATTACATCATATATTTACTTGTTTATTTTCTGTTTCCCCCACTAGAGATGTTTCATTAGAACAGAGACCTTATCTCTATTTCCAAGCCACAGAACAGTGCCTGGCATATGGTAGCTACTCAGTAAAATATTTGTTGGAAAAAAAGAATGCTTTCTGAGTTCATGCCCACACTATTCTAGGGATCCTTTCCTTCTCAGAGATAGATTCTGAAGACTACCTTTCCCCCATGCCTTTCAATCCTTCATTTTATAGGAAACAAATGTTCCTGTGTCCTCAACCTCTTAACAGAAAAATCTCCCCTTCTCCCTGCTTTAAATAAATTGGGTTTACGTCAAAGACACTACTTCATTAACTTTCCTCTAAAGTGTAGCATGTGCATAGTCCCACACATTATGCAACTGAGAGACAGGATCAGAATTATCTCATCTCTTTAATGCCACTTTGAAACTAATCCTCTCCTGTGTGCATACACTCCTTGTCATTTGAGGTTCACGCCATCTATCTGTATCACCCTCTGCCCTCATTAGTCTTACACCAACCTCCTTATAGCCTCTCCACATTGATTCAAAAACAGTGCTCAACTCACACTTTTTATATCCTTCCATCATCTTCAGTATTTCATTGTTGGTGTTGATAATGTATCTATATATTCCACTTTATCAATCTATGCTCAGAGCCACATTCTCTTTATCTTATACATAATTGCTCCATAACTGCGTCAAAAATCTTAAACTCCAGTATCTTTAATTTCTGTCTTTATTATGTTATTCTTCTAGTTTTTAAACTATTACTTCTATTCCACTTGCTCTTTGAAATTAGAGCTTCTGTCTATTGATCCTTCCATTATCTCCTATTCTCTTAGGCTTGCTTAGTGCTACTTCCTTTCATTTCAAGGCTGGAGCCAATAGTAAATCACTTGAATTACTCTTTCACCAGAACCTTGCATATACGACCTTCCACCGTATTTGCTCAGAAATACTTTCTTGGACCAATAAACTAAAAAAAAAAAAAAATTCTGTGTTCTTTTAGACGGGTGAATGTTGCTGAAGAAAATGTCACGTCATGCAAAGCAGCCCCACAACAAATCAGTCTCCAAGGCCAGAACCATTCAATTCTTTGATTTGTCATAAATCAGCCCTCTCCACTACTCCTCTCAACTGTTTGCTCTAAACTTGTCATTCATCTCAAGTTGCCTATTCAAGGAAATTTACAACGGTTCTTAAGAAAAAGTTAAGATGCTCAGGAAAGACAAAACATCCATAGCACATACTAACAGCACTTCACCCATATCCCCTTGTATCTCTTTATCAGTTTCTTCTATACTGACTTTGCTGTGCCTTCTCTCCAAACCTGGGTAGCCCTTAACAAGTATTAACAGGTGCAGAGGTACAAATACTGCAGCTCCCTGATGGGGACAACGTTGAGGTGTGACCCACACTGTCTCCATGATACTTTGCTTGACATACTATCCTTGCTTGCCCTCCTTCCCTTCCTTGCCTCACTTTCCACTCCTCTGGTTTTTCCTGGGATTACTTCCTAATAAACCACTTTCACATGAGTCCTAATCTCAGAGTCTGTTTCTGTGGAACCAAACTTAAGACATCAGCCCTGCCCCAACCTACAAAAAACGTTCACTTTTATATTTACCCTTAATTTCTCTTCTATTCATTTCATAAAGCAAGGTTAACCTGTCCACTTTAAGGATAATCCATCAACCTAAGCTCCTGATCTCATCAAATCATTTTCCCTCCATCAACTCTCCTACTCACCTGTATCTTAGATCTCTCTTCTCTAATGACTCCTTTCTCTTAGACTATTAACAGAATCAAGTTTCTCCCATCTAAAAAAATATTCTATTGATAGCTCTTTTCTAGTTATCTTCTTTCCTTTCTTCATCAATCAAGTTTCTTGCACGAGTAATTTGTAATTGTTAAATCCACCTTACCTGTCTTCTATTCATACTTTTAACAACTACATTCTGCTTTCTTCCCTGATCATTTCACTGAAACTATGTACTATGTCAGTGATCACCAGTAATGTTGGTATTAAAAATATAACCCACACTTAAGAGCACCAATTAGATTGAACTTCCTTTCTTTCTCTTTCTTTTTCTTTTCTTTGTTTCTTTTTTTTTTCTTTTTGATAGCACTGACCACAACTTCTTCCTCTAAAATTCCTTGGACTCCATGTTACCATCCTAGTTATAATACAACTTTGTTCATTTCTAGTCCATCCCCTTTGTAGGCTTCTATATGGATACCTCTAAAATTTGGGGCTCCCTGGCTCTGAATTAGTACAATTCAAGATATCTCTTCTCAATTTCTTATTAGAAGAGGTAGATACCAACAAAAGCCAGTGAGGGAAGAGGAGTCTTATTGTCAAAAGTAATGGAAAACAGACAAGATTCAATGTCTTAAAAGGAAATTTAATGATATACATTGCTGTTAAGAATGAACTAAGATAAACTACACGACACATGTTCCATCTTTTAAAACAGAATCTATAGACCCAAAAGCTGTTAGGAAAGACAAGCTAATGTCACACATACACCATAACTTAGAAACCTAAAGGTTGAATTAGCTAAAAATGTATGTGGTGATATAATGTATTTTGTACTGTAATGTTCTTTGAAGCATATACAGGTATAGACGCTATTCTTCCCCATCCCTACTAGTAGCAGCAACTCGTAAGACTTTCTACTTTCAATAACACTACTTCAGGATACATAAAACAAGAACTTACAACTATAAGATAAAGGAACGATATTGGGTTGTTGAGGTAAATTAACATACTACTCAGTTTGCAACAGATTAAGCTGACAAAGATGAAGACAAATCAAACACCATAATTAATACAACTGACAAACATAAACTGACATTTCTACCCTAAATAACACATAATAGTACTTCTTTTCAAGCACCATCTCAAGGAAAATTTAAAAACTAAAATTACAAAACAAAACTTTATTTTGGGGGAATGAACCCAGAGTTGGACAGATAAATTCATAAACCAATACTCCTCAACACCTTTAATTACACAAAACAGAACGAAGAATATCTCAAGAAAATAAAATAAAAACAATAGCCAGAGGAAAAGTTAGAGAAAAAAATAAAATTACAAAAACAAGTTGTGGTTTTGACTATATCATACAGTAAGGCAGGTATAAACCAAAACAAAAGTTTCCAATGATGAGGACTTTGAATACATACATATGGACAGACACACACACACACTCACTCACATGAGCTCAGATGCTCCAAGAGCCAAAATTTCAGAGTATCAATAAATCAGAAGTAAGTTTGTGTCTCATCTCCAATACTCAGGAGACTACAGGAGCATTGCTTCAGTTTGAAGTGAACATGGAGAAATAAAGACAGAAAGATTCTTCTCCCCAAAGGTTTTAAACCACAGGAAGCTTCTCTCTCAGGTTTGCAACCTAAATTCACATTGTTTTGTTCAAGAAAGCTCATCATGAATTTACTTTTACGTGGCTGCAAAATATGCACAAGGTGACCTACAAAAGCAAACATAAATATCTCTGGAAAATCATATATTCATATTTGGTTTTCTGGAACCCCCACAAATAATACTTTCAGAGGCACTGATAGGTATACAAAAGTAACCAGGAACACAAAGAGTCTAGGAATTATGAAAAAGAAACAACAGAAACAACTAGAAGAGAAACTAAGCCCCACATACTGCAGATTTTGAATTATCAGACACATATGATAAAAGAACTATGACCTCCACATAAAAAGCTTAAAATATCTGCAGAGAACAGGATATTATGAACAATAAACTAGGAGACTTGAAAAAGAACCAAATACAACTTCTGGAAATAAAAAGACTTTGAAAAGTAAAGGGTGTATTTTATTAGGATATGCACTAAATATAAATAGAAACAGCTTGTATACCTTTTTACATTAGAAGAGGAGGAAAAAATAAAATTATTTAAGAAATATCAATCCAAATAAGGAAGAAATGAAGGAAAAATAAACATATACTAGGCAGTCTAAATAAAAAGCATAAATAAAAGCTAAATAAAAAGAAAATGATAGTTTTAAACTCAGTATTTATCTATCAGCAATTTTATTCTATGTAAATGACCTAAAGACCCTAGTTCAAATATAAAGGATATCAGACTAGATTAAAATAATAAAATTAATTAACTGCATGTTATTTATGCATCATATCTAAAACACAAGAGAAATAAAAGTTGAAAGTAAAAACAAAAAGATATGCTATGCAAATATTAACTATAATATTACTTTTAATATTCAGAAAATAACAACTTTATTTTTCAGACATGCCATGTGGCTTGCAGGATCGTAATTCCCCAACCAGGGATAAAACCCATGTCCCCTGCAGTGGAAGCACAGAGTCCTAACCACTGGACTGCCTGGGAATTCCAGGAAACAACTTTAATTCAAATGCTTTACTAGAGATAAAGAGGAAAACTCCATATAATAAAAGATTCAACTAATCAAGAAGTAGAATAAAGGTCTAAGCACCTAATAACACAGCTTCAAAATATGTAAAGCAAAAATTGACAGAACTACAAAGAAACATAGACATATCTATGATAATAATGGGAGACTTTACAAAAGCCACTTCGTAAACTGACAGATTAGACAGATTTTAAAAATCAGGACAGATATAGAAGGTTTGAACAAGGTAAGTAAGAAAACTGACCAAGTAGAAATATAGAGAATATTGTACTCATTGGTGGCAAAAATAAACATTATACTTAATCTCACTAGATATATTTACAAAAATTTATAAGAATATAAAGCTAATCACAACAAATTTCAAATGACTGAAATAATATAGGATATCTATAACTCATGGTAAAATAAAATCAAAATACAAATTAGAACATCTTTAGTATATAATAGCAAAATCACTGTTCCTTAAAAAACTAAAAATAAAACTACCATGCAACCCAGCAATCCCACTACTGGGCATATACCCTGAGAAAACCATAATTCAAAAAGAGACATGTACCACAATGTTCATTGCAGCTCTATTTACAATAGCCAGGACATGGAAGCAAACTAAGTGTCCATTGACAGAT